>NC_043992.1:1970000-2040000 GCF_902150065.1 Myripristis murdjan | reverse complement strand
AGAAAGGTCAGACTGATCACATCAAGATTGTGTCAATTTACTCAGGAAATGTCGACCAACGACCATCAAATGCTCACAATTGGTTCAAGTTGTCCCGGGTGTCCCAAATGCCATATTTTAATTTGTTATGAGTTGCACATGGAGTTTATAACTATTGCTAATTTCTGTCCCTTGTTCACAGTTGGGCTCTCATCAGATTTGACCTGGCAGTGTCGGAGATACTGAGCATGAAGCTTAGGGTCCTGTTGGCCTGGTGATGGCGCTGTGGTGGGCCAATCAGGTTTCTAATCAAAATAAGACACATGGGTAAGGATCCTGATCCAAAGTGCCCTCCCCAGCCGCAGGGGCGGATCTAGACAAATATTCACGGGGTGGCAAGAGGGTGGCATGGAGACTTTAAGGGGTGGCAGAAATGTATATGCTGATTTAATACCAAACGATCACATATATCAATATTTGCTCGGAAAACCCCCAAATGAGGATATTTTAACTCAAAATCATTCCATTATTGTGGTACATGAGTAAAGCATTGAATAGAAAACCAAAAGGTGGCATTAGAAATATATATTTTTATTTAATTAATTATTTATTTATTTATCAACCCCTTAAATAGTGGGAGTGTCATCTCTTGCTGCATTTACTTGCACTCGGACATTTGAGTTTTGTAACAGCAAGTTTCCGAACAGCCACAATTAAAAAATAAATAAATAAACTGTCTGAAATTCGGGTGGCAACTAGGGTGGCAAGGCATTTTTCTAGGGTGGCAGCTGCCACCCCCTGCCACCCCCTAGAACCGCCTATGCCCAGCCGTCAGTCCTGTTGGATATAAAGCTGCTTCAAGAACATGCAAAGTTTTACTGCTAATCTTCAAAACTGGCTGTGTCCATTCTGCTTGTCTTAATTTGATGCGTCATAACTGGCAAAGATTACTGGGATACTGTGTTCAAATTCAGCTACAGACAAAGAGAAACTCACAAGTCAACAGGGACCATGACATCCCCCATTACTGGCCTACTGGTGGCACTGTGGTGGGCCAATCAGACTGGTTTTGTGGATACTGGATATCAATGGAAAAACATATCATTCCCCAAAGATTCACAGCATCAAAATCCATCATTCCCCCAGGTTTCATTTGAAACGGGGAAAAGACGCTCAGATATCATGTGTGATGGATGGATGGAGGCTAATATAGTCCCTTCCATGTTCTTTGATCATGGCGGACATCAAACTGAAATAGAGAGAGAGAGAGAGAGACAGTCGAGGAGATTTTGAAGACGCTGAGACTGGTCTAACTAATTCCCCAGTAGCGCCTCACGTTTGCTTTAGGCCCTGTAAACACAGCCGTCCCCTCTCTGCCACAGCTTTTAAAGGGATCAGCTGTCTATTTGCCTACAGATTATCACTCTGTGAGTTTATCTGCTGCCCGGAGAGGAGAGAAAGAGGAAGAGGAAGAGGAAGAGGAAGAGGCAGGTGCGGTAGAGGAAATCAGGCCAGAAAGAGAGGTGGAGAGGGGAAAATTGGGTGGAGACGTGGGGGGTGAAGTGTCAAGATGTTGTGCTTCCAACTGTGGCTGACCTCAGATCTTCTGGCACGTCTGTCTGTCCGTTCAGTTTTCTCTCTTTCTTTCTACTTAGCTGACTCCAATCTGCAGTCAAGCCAAGACTGCTCTTCTGAAACTTTTCCACATGTAGTCTGTAAGACGATTTTCACAAGAAAACAAACTGAAAGTACACTACAGATGGTCAAATATGTACCCCGTGCTTGCCAGTCCTATTTTCCGGCCCCTCTCCCACTGTTGTGTCCAACTGATTTTCTCCTAGTTTGATGAAATTTCAAAATCTGCCCAACCCCTACATTTTGTGGCTCACAGTGTGGAGGTTGAAGCGCAGCAGCCTGGTTTTGAATCCAGCCCAGTCCCTTTGTCAGGATGAGCTATGGGCACCTTCCTATCTCCTATTTCCTACTTCCTGTCTCTATGTCGTTGGCTGGTGGTATTGGGTGGGGCTCTCTAATTAAAGCAGGTGTGCACAATGAGGTTTAGTGGGACATGTGTGGAATCTGAACAATTGTGTGTGATGTGGACTTTTGATCCGGGCACCTGACTGCTGAATATTTTTGGAGACCTATCAACCTGTTTTGATGCCGACCACCACTGTCTTGTTTTGTTTTACAGACTGACCAACTCATACACACAAAAAAACTGAGCTTCCATCCAAACTCCGCTTGGGCTGGTTGACGTCAAAGACCACACCGGGGACCCTTCACTGTCTCTTTGGCCTGTTCTCCAGTCAGGTGAGCTCAGTCGACCCAACCAGCAAAACTGCCCAGCCTCTATTTTCATCCAGCTGGCTCACCTCTCATAACAGCTGTGATGCATGTGATCCCCGCTCTCTGCCCTGTCTTTCCTGGCCCTCTCCACTTTGACTGTCTAATAAAGCAGGAATGCCGTAAAATTTAACTTAAAAATGAACTGTATCATGGCTGTTTCTGAACAGAAAACCCAGTCTGTGTAGTTTCCTTATCGGCAGGTCTCTCCAATTAATTCCATTGCCACTAAAAACACATACTAGTCCAACCATAACAACCATGCAAGGAAAAGAGAGAGTGACACACACACAGAGACAGACAGAGAGGGACAGACAGAGAGAGGACTTGCACCAGTGTGAAGAAGAACACACACAGCCAAGATCCTGCTTCCACACCTGGTCTGAGCCTGGCCTGGTCTGAGGGTCTGCTCAGTCTGGACCTGCTCTGGCTCAGTCTGCCCGGTTCTCCAGGTGGTTTTGATGGTTCCGGTATGTTCCCACAGGTCCACCTGTTCTCCCTGCATGTTACAGCAGGCACACACTACACATCATCACACTGCTGTCCACAAATTGTGTTCCACTCTTTCTCAACAGTTGCCTTTTTGTATTTATGCCATACTGGCTGTTTGATGTTTCGCTGACTCAGTGGTGCATATTTCCAACATTTTCTGCTGCTCCAGGCTGTGGACTCACTTTCCTGATTAAAAGATGCTGTTTTTCTCACCTAGAACAAACAGGCAAGAAATGATATTCTCTTAACTGCTCAGCTATTGTGGCCCATGAGGAAACGTTGTGTCATTACTGAACGCCCATAGCACAAGATGAGGAAAAAATGTGAAAAGGGGCAAATGCAAAAAATGGTATGTCCAGTTATTTTTAATTTCATGGTTGTTTAGCCTTCTGAAACCTGAACAGAAATCTAATATTTCCTCCTTTACTAAAAAATTGATGCGTTGGCCTATGAGGATGCGGATTCTTGGTCGGAAAGCACAAACCCATGCATTCTAATGCATCAATTATTGAGGCTCTTTTTTTCTCAAATAAAACTGATTTATTTGCTTTGGATGCAGTATATTTACTGGAGACCAATACTGGAGCAACAACAGATCAGTAGACTGTTGTGTTGTCGGCCTCTGAAGAGTAGCGCACAGCTTGTACTGGGAGGAGAGCAAAATAAGAAAACAAGAAAGTGAGAAAAAACTGTAGAGAGCTTTTTTTTATATAGGCCAAGATAGCAATTTTTAAATAAAAAGTTAACATATTTAACAAATATTTTTATTATTATATATACTATTTTTAAAAAATATATTTTTATAGTTGATTTATTTAATCATGTATTTATATTCTATTAATTTTAGTAGATTTTTAATTTTTTGTTATTATTTTATTATTAAAAACAAAGCCAGAGTTGCAGTTTATAAACATTTTTTCATAAGAAGTGTTCCGTTGATGGATTTCAGAGGCTTTATATTTTTTTTTCCTAATATTTTTGCCCCATGCCTTGTCATTTCTGGCCCCGGTCAGCTGTGGATGCATATAAACCCACCTCTTGATGAAATGACTCCACTCTCTGTCTGCTGTAACACAGAAACCCGTGTGTGGAACGTGAAGCTCCTGGCTGATACCTCCATCCTTTTTCCTTGAAACATTTCTCTGTCTTTCTTTCTGGTGTCGACAACTTTGGACTTATTTTCCTCTTGGAATTTTGAAACTGACTATCAGTGCATGATGGCTTCATGTGTGATACCCCCACATTTTATATGCTTTTTTACATTTTGTGAAATATTATATGCCAGTGAATATTAACAGCGACGATCATTATGAAACTCCCTCCCATCCCCATAGTGGTGCTCAATAATTCATCCATTAGCTTTCATACAGGCCGAGCTGTCTTGTGTTCACAGTGTGGTGTGTGTGTGTGGGGGGGGTTGGGGTGAGGTGGGGGGCTTTCTTTACCAAAAAAAAAAAAAAAAAAAAAAAAACCTACAAAAACTAGGACACCACAACAGTTCCAGACAACTCTCCTGTCAATGCAAGATATTGGTGTACAAACACACACACACACACACACACACACGTGTCCACTGAGGCTGTCAGTAGTTGCTGGTGAGTTGGAGTGAAAGTGTTTTTTGGCTACTTGTCTTGACAAGTCGACAGTTGTGTGATGAAGGTGAGGGCTGGGGCAGATTTTCTCCCTCTGTTTTTAAACACAGTGACTTTATGTCTCTTGGCCTCAGACACACACACACACACACACACACACACACAATAATTGAACATCACACTCGCTCTCCCTTTGTCTCTTACTGACTCTCTCTCCCAGCTCATATCTGCTTTGTCGTCATGGTGGGAAACAAACCTGTGATGCCAAAGTGCCACCATATTTCACATGATGTCAGATTGCATTATTGAAAAATAATTCCAAATGAAATCTAGCAAATTTCTTGCAAAAATCAGTAATTATATCAACAACAATATAATCAAGAGGCATTCACTCGCTGTAATTTCAATGTAAGTTTGCAGTCCTTTTTTTGTAATTTGGATGAAAAAAGTGACAACTCTAGCATACTTGAATAGAGAATCTTGAGAGAGAATCAAACAAAGAGAGATGACAAACAGGTGGTGAACAGAGAGAGAGAGAGACAGAGAGAGACAGAGAGATAGAGAGGGACAGAGAGAGAGAGAGAGGGGGCGTAGTTTGAGCAGATGTGTCAGTTTTTAATCAAAGTGCTGCTGTTCAACAGGAAATGAAAGACGACAAGACAAACAACTGACAGATCAACAAACAAACCAGAACAAACACACACAGCAGGATGTTTGTTGCCCCTGCTGAGACACCGCCGGGCCCTCATCTGCACCCCCTCCATCCTTTCATCCATCCATCTACATCTCCATGCATCCATACATCTCTTCATATACAACTTTATCCATCCATTCATCTATCCATCCATCCATCTTCACCTCCATCATCCATCTGCAACTCCATCCATCATCTATTCTTCTATACCTCCACACCTCCATCCATCCATCCATATCTCCATCTAGTCCCTTGCCCTGTTATCCATCCATTTGTAATAGCAGTCACATCACAGTAGCAGCAGTATTTTCATAAGAGCTTGTTACTGACTTTAGCAGATCCTGCAGCCACCGCCCACCACCCTACTGTGTGGCAGGTGAACTGTAAAGTCTCAGACCTCCAGCGAGCAGTGAACGCAGCCCCTCTCCCCTCTACACAGTGAGCCACCAGTATCACAAGTGATCCCTGCTGCCCCTCCCAAAGTCTCTTAACCCTCCTGCCATCTGGGAAAAGACACAGAGGCGTCCAAGCCAGCATGGCCAGGCTGTGCAAGAGCTGCCCCCAGCTGACTGTCAGGATCCTGAACCCCAACACCAGCCGGCAGCCTACAGCTCACACACCCCAACTCACCAAGTCACCTGACGATTTCTCCTCTGCTGGCATTTTAACTGCCTACTGTGTATATACTGCTGCCACTAATACTATTATTACTGCTACTATTACCACCACTGCTACTACTACTGTTAGCACCACTACTACCACCACCACCACTACTACTACTAATACTACTACTACTAATACCACTACTACTCCTACCACTTATAATCAGTGTTGGGACCAATTACTCACAAAACTAATAAGTTACAATTACTAATTTCTTCTGTAAAAAAGTAATTTTGATTACTACTCAATTATTGCTGCAGAAGAGTAATTCAATTACTGGGGAAAGTCATTTTTATGATTACTTTTTTTTCTTCTCTTAAATCCTCTTATTAATGCACATATTTTTGCATTGCTGTTGCAGTGTGGACATTGCTGTCAAATTTCATCTATCATTGTCAGTGTTGGGCACATTACTTTGAAAAAGTAATTCATTATAGTTTAAAGTAGTGATGCCAGCTTGTCCAGGTGGGGAATTGAACCCCCGGTCTTCTGTATGGCAGGCGGAGATAGTATCCACTCTGCCGTCGGGGAACACATATGCTTCTTGTAATTTGTGCTGAGTCATTCTCCATGCATGTTGATAAGTTACGAAAAACTGCAAAGTCCGACCGGTTTGAAAATTGACACACCGCTTTTTCTCCACAAGACGCACATTTTTTTGAATAGGATAATAAAATAATAATAATTAGTAGTAGTAAGTAACGGCTAGTAACGGCGCATTTTATTGTCAGTAACGGTAACGGCGTTGTAACGGGGGAAACAGTAATTTCTTTGATTACTCGTTACTGATAAAAGTAACGCCGTTAGTAATGCCGTTACTCCCATCACTGCTTATAATAATAATAATACTATATGAGTTGATGCTACTACTACCTCTACTACCTCTACTAATACTACTACTACTACTACTACTACTGTTCTGTCACATGTCGCCTCGCCCGTTCTGCGAAACTAGAGCCCCAAGTGTTCATCTCACATATTGCCTTATTATGGAGAGTTGATACAGGAAATAATGATTTCCCAGTAATTTTGTACTTGATTTTGTACGTGATTTAACAATGATGGGTAACTTACTTAGAGACAAAACTTCTACAGGACCTACTCTGAATCAGCTCCTTCTCAAAGTGTTGCATAGTGTTTTGGAGATGAACTTTTAAAACTTTGAGGAGAAAAAAAAATAGTTGAATTTGAAATACGGTGGATTTGAAGTGCACAACCCCTGAATGAAACTCAGTCAAGCAAATTATGAGTTCATTAAAACTTACTCTGGAACAACACTTGAGTAGAAGTGCTCCTTTTCATTTCATTTCATTTCACTCCCTTGTGGCAACCAAATTACTTCCTAATCAAGTTTTGACAGTTATGAAATAAAGATGTTAGTTGCTGGTGTAAAATATTCAATTAAAGACTTCATATTTCATTGGGTGAGCAATAACAAGTGAGAAATAAATAATATATGCAGTTCTTGGACATATTTGCCATTAATTTAGTATCTTGTCATTTTAAATGAAATATTGGCAGAAACTTGAGCTGACAGTTACATGGTAGCAAGCGGTGAAAAAGATTTGAATTCTGGATCTTATATACAGAACAAGATCTTACAGCAAAATGTACCATTCACTCATTAAATAATGTTTATCCTTGATGTTCAGCATCTGTCATCTGCATATGTTTTAAACATATGCAGATTGACCGATTGAAATTAAAGAGCATTTAAGAGAGTTTGATCCTGTCACACAACAAGCACAGTCTCATAAAATTCAGCAAAAAGAGCACAAATAGGACAACGGTCATTTTCTGCTGTTTGTCACAGTTGGGTTTAGGCAAGGAAAACAAATTTGGCTCAGGTTAGTGTTAGGTTTTGGTCCTGGTTAAATAAAGTCAATGTTGCCTCCCAGGTAGAAACCTCAACAAGTCCTCCAGCCCAAACGTTGGACACACAACCCGCTCCTCCAACTCGCCTGCTGCAGCAGTAACTGTCATTCACTCTGCCTCCTTTCCATTCACCGGCCAACCGGTCTCCCAGCCACTCCTCATTACCAATCAACCCAGTATATGTATATTCCTCCGCTTCACTCACTCTTTGCCAGATTGTCTTTTGCGCTATGTCTTTCCAGCACTCATCTCAGCACTGACCTCCTGGTGTTGACTTGACTTGTCCTCGTCCATCTGTCCTCTCATCTCTGCCTCGGTAAATGCCATAGCCTTCTATCCTTTACCGCGAGGATTGTCTATTAGTTTCCTGGTTCTCGTCTGCTTGTGGCTGTGTGGTGTTCACGAGCTTCTACTTCACTGGCAGAGATCATCACTCACCCCGTTTGTGGTGTCAGCAGTCCTGGCTTCCTGACTTATGCTCCAACCAAGAACACTTTATACTCTCCTGAACTCCATTGTTGCTTACCTGACATTATTCTTGAAGTCTGTTTCCCCTGTGAAAAGTTTATGAAAGGACATTATGAACTTTGCCGTTGGTGCTGTGTCCTGCAACTGGGTCCTACCATTCACACTCGTTACACTACAACCACATCGGTCGTTTGTTCCAACTAGTGGCGGTTCTGCCCATGTTGCCGCCCTGCGCGAAATTACTGCCTTGCGCCCTTCCTAGTGGAGGGCGCTAATGGAGCGGCGCACACATGCTGCCATATATAGGCCTACCTTTCATTATAAAACAACTTCTGTTCATAGGCAACGCGGCTGCAGCAGCACAACGGACAATGACACTGACAACATGGTTGATTATTGACTGCGCAATGCGGCCATTCGCCGGTAATCGCAGCATCAGGCGAGCCTACCTACTGGTTTACATATGCAAGTAGCCTACAATACATGTGTATTTGCTTAGACCCCCAGTATTAGACTAGGGCATTTTTTCAGGGAATTTTCAATGGAAAAATATCTTATATTCAGATGAATATGGTAATAGAAAACTGCTTTGCAGCGAGGATGATTTTTTTTTTTTTTTTTTGTGCTCTTGCCGCCCCCCACGTGACATGAAAAAATGCCGGCCCAGGCGGCTGCCCACTTCACCCGTGCCTAAAACCGCTACTGGTTCCAACCCTCTAATTCAACCCACAGGATTCTCTCTAAACTGAACGAAAGGGCCATTTCCAATATTATATATATTTGGTCACTAGCCATGAAAAATATTTGGTTAAGATTAGGAAAAGATCAGAGTTATGAGATGTTACACAGACTTTATCGCTCCCTTTATGCTACACCAGTGTTATGTACAGGGCCACTAGAGGTCACTCAACTTTTACACTGAATCATTGGTTGTAATAAGCTGCAACAAGCGAGCTATGGAGTTGGTCACTAGCTCACCAAAATGATGAAAAAAGGACGTCAACTATAACTATTATACTATAATAGAATTCCTTGAACTGTCACATGTTTCAGGCATTACTCCACACCGTGGAAGCACACCAAATCCTCTTCTGGTAAGGTGACCAGATTTTTGGAAGAAAACCCAGGGACATTTGTGATTTTCTGACAAGTGCTAAAAACAGCAGCTACTCTGAGAATCTGACAGAAAAGATATGCCCTCATCACCCTTTGAAACCCAGCAGACTGTGGGCGGTATTTTATTTTGGAATGTATTATTTCACCCTCAATCAAATTACCTTTTTATTTTTTGAGAGGAGATTCCTATTTATAGGTTTCTTGTAATTTCATTGTTTATTTTATTTGTTTTACAGTTTCTCAGGAGATCACTTCATAGGAATTTTCTTATAATTAAATTCATAAAAACATATTTTTTTTCTTGTATTATGTTTTTACTTTTTTATTTTGTTAATTTTCTGATAGTTTTACCCATTTTTTTTATTTGCTTTCTAATTTTCCGAAGGTTTTTTTTCTTCAAAGCATTTCAAGACATTAAAGCAAGTTAGAAACAGAATTACCAGTTTTTATCTCTACACAAGCAAGATAGAGATAAAAAACAAAACAAAACAAAACAAAAAAACAAAACAAACAAACAAACAAACAAACAAAAAAAAACTGGTAAACCCTGTGCCACCAGAGGGAGGGGGTCTTTTCCAGGAGCAGCTCCAGCCAGGGACCAAAGCATCAAATCAGGGGACAGTCCTCTGAAAACGGGGACATCTGGTCACCCTATTCCCTACTGTGAAAGAAGAGTTTTTAGATTATGGGCCACAGACATAATTTGCTTGACATAATTGGGAGCGGGTAATGTGCATACTATAGTTTCTCCACAAGGGAGGACGAGGTGATCTACCCGGGGAAGAAGGGGTCAAAAGTGAACCTAACTATAGTATGAAACAGCACTGTCAGGCTCATTCCTCATTTGAAGGGTTTTGTTCCAAGGTGAAACATGTGCCACTGGGAAAAACAGCAACGCATAAAAGAGAGAAGAAGAAAATAGTCGGAGGTGAGGAGGAGGAAGAGAAGAGATAAAGAGAGAAAAACAGTCAGGTAGAAAATATGGCCTGACATGAGAGTAATTATATACTAATTACATATAGACAAGTAGAAAAGGACCACCTACCGATACACTCACACACACACACACACACACACACACACACACGCAGTTGAATTTCAGCAGTAGAATGACACTCAGCCACATTTGCACACCCATCCACCAATACATGCCCAATCCACACACACACACACACATACACACACACACACACACACACACACACACACGCACTTGTTGAATTTTAGAGGTGACACTCAGGGACACTTCTGTAACCCACCGCCCATGCACACAGACACACACCCATCATTTCTGTTTGTTTCCATGCACATATGATACATTCACACACCTATACTCCCCCACACACACTCACACACACACACACAGCAGTACGTGCCTGCCTGCCTCTCCCCAGCAGCTCAGTGACCATGAATAAATGTTTGAGTGATTTGAACGGTTTCCCAGACATTTCCTGTGAAGTCGAGGAGAGACACACAGAGATATTCATGAGAGTTTGATTTCCATTTAAATACGCCAGTCAAACAGTCTTTGGCCCTGGGACGGATAATGGAATGGAAAAAAAACTAGGAAAGTCGACTCACGTTTGATCCAAGATATCGTCTGTGGTGGAAAAAAACCTGTCTAGAAGAAAAAAAAATATAGTGTTTTATTACTGTGAATGGCATCTCACATGAATCCACTTTTTATTAAACACTTCAAAGTCCTGCACCATCTTTATAATCAGAAAAAACTTTGGCTGCCAATTAGGCCTCACACTGTGTTTAAAATTGGATGGCGAGTGGGTTTCAGGCTTATTTAATAAGGCTTAGCTTATAAAAGCATATTTTTAATATTTCAAATTTTGTAGGAATTTGATTTTTTTTTTTTTTTTTAAATCACCAAAGATAGTCTGGAAGTGGAACTGCCTACCAAAGACATTTCAGTCCAACATCTGGCCCATGGATTTATTTTGGTTTAATTAGCCCAAGTTAACTGAATGGTTGTGGAAAAGTTGTAATTTGATTCATGGACCCATAGAAAAGTGATGCTGAGAAACAGAAACAATAGACATAACACTTAAGGATGCTATTTACAGCATTAAATCATCATTGTGTTAAAAATGTTAATTCATAATAAAGCTTTTACTCTGTGTTCTCCACAGTTTGTAAGCAGGTGGGAATAATCTGGAAATCTGCTGTGCTGCTTTATGGCACAAAACAGGATGAGGGCGCTGTTCTTCCAGAGCAAACAGAGCTAAAGCTTTCTGGTCTGATCAGTTGATGGGAAAATTATTGCCAACTACTAAAAGGCAATTTAAGCTTCAGTTAAAACAGGAATTCAATGACATGAACATCAGTGGAGAAGGATAAAATCTGCAGTGTCAGTTTTGATTTGATTGATTTATATTTTATTGTCAGCATGAAATTTTTCATGCAGCAACAGTGGCACTGTTTGTTGTTTACAGTACATTACCAGGAAAAAAAGAAAGAAATTAGGACAGCAAACAGAGATGCATCCATTTACTTAACATAACAGTTACTGAGGACAATACTTAGTGCAAATATGAATATGCCCCTCATTTAACTTCAGGGTAGATTGGTAAACAAAAGAGTGCTTAAGTCTGACCAAGGGTTTATGGGAAATGTAAGCCTAATTTTCAGGAACACTAGCATGAACAATAGGCTACCGAATGTGTCCATGACTACCCTGTGTGGGAAACTTTGTAGACTGGATGAATTTCATCAAAAATTTGAACTCAAATAGCTTTCTCACCTCTCTCAGCTGAGATTCAGTGCCTCCTCCAAGTCCTGTAAAAATGTAGTCTGTGGACCCAAGAGCAAAACAAATGGACGGAGAGCAGATCCAATTTCAGAATCTTTATGAGACTTTGAGTTGGAAAACAGGGGACTCAGTGAGATAATAAACACCACTGCCAAACAGACTAAACTGAACTAAAAACTATCACCAGACAGTGAGCAGACTTTAGGGAAACTAAATTCAACTCCAAAGCAAGGAGGCTCAACTAGTAACTAGGCTTGAATTCACTTGAAACTTGACTTTATTTGACTGGGCTGAGAATGGCGTGATGTTGAGGAGATGTTTCCAAGACTCAGCAATCTGCATACTGAGCTGCGGACACAGCCTCAAGGGAATAATGACAGTGGAATCGTCTTGTGTGGATGCTCCCTCTCCTCCTGGTCTGGTGGTGCTGTGTGACTTCAGCACCCTGGACAGCGGTAGATCCATGGCTCAGAGCAGCAGTGGATGTTGCTCCAGCCCTCCTGCACACTTGTGTGTGCGACTCTGATGTCGAGGCAATTGGACATGGCGTGCCGGCTCCCTTTTCTGCCATTCTGTTGCTCTGTTAAGTTAAGCCTAAGTACTGTAGCTACGCTAGAAGTTTGTTTTTGGCCTGGGAAGCGAGCATGCACAGCAGCAGTGAACAGTGTACTTCCAAGAGGGTTAGTCTGGATTGCAGGTGAGAATCACTTGACACCTGCCTGATTTAGTGTGTCTCGGACCCTCTGTGTTGAATGGTGATTTGTCCCCATTATACCCAGTATGAAGAAAAAACGTACCTATAGAACCTTTAAATGTGCACATGCGATTTTATCTGATCACTGGAAGATATCAAGAGCAGCAAAAAGTTTGTATGTGACCTCCTCACAAACACACCCGACTCTGTCCATGTCACAGCAGTATGGAGGCCCGCTTGGGACAAACTCTGCTAAGCTCCGTGCCTGCAGGCCAACCGCTAAGCTACACCACCAACTGTGGTGTGTTTTGAAACATTTCTTATCATGTTGTCTTTCTGACTCAGATGACCTTTCAGGCTCAGAGCCACCACCTGCCTTGATTGTTGTGCTCATGGATTCCTCCAGTGTGCATTGTCTGGGACGGGAGGGAAAGCGCTTCTTTTAAACAGTGGGGGAAGCAGCAGGAGGAGCCTGAGTCTGGTGCGAAGGTTTTGGCAACAAACTTCGCAAGTGTGGCTGGTCTGCGTGAGCTGGTGTTGGTTTATATTAAGTCTCCACAAGGCAGTTTCAGGATTGTTAATAAGTTCTGCTATTTTAATAGAGCACACGGTTGTAAATTGACCAGTTGTGGGGATTTGTTGTGCATGATCAGTCAGCAAAGAAGAGAAGAAAAATGAGGCTTTACTTTATTTTGAAAATTCAAAATTTTCCAATTGAAAGAATCTAGTTTGAACTTTGTGCCTTCATTATCATAGAACCGAATGAAAAAGTTCATATCTCTTTTCAAGTTCATTTTAAATGGGTTATTTTTTCACTAATCTGCCACTTCATTCCATGGTGATCTATGAGGATTTGTAAACATTGCATGCTGCACCTTTAATGTAGTGAGATTCATCCTCAGGCACCGACTCCCTTGTGGTGGAGTGACCTTTGCACTCCAGGTGCAGCTGCCTTTGCTCTCTAATTGTCTGTCGTGGGTTAAAAACTCGTCTCTCATATCTCCCTGCTTTTCTCGCTCTAATATGCTCTTATCGTCTAGTAAAAAAAAGAATCCCCTCTCCCTTTTTCCTTAACTCCTAATTTATCTCCTCTCCAGCACTTCTCTCACAGGAATATTGTTAAGGGCGCTGCGGCTCTGATACTTGACCTCCTTGCTATTATCAGCGTGTTATGTAGGTGATCTCGGTATTAAAGCTTCTTCTGCTCTTAGACTCGTTGTAAGTCTCCCAAGATAAAAGCGTCAATGAAAAGACTACCATGTAAAATGTAATAGAGCATTTCTCTATCAGGCAAGAGGTTTTCGCCCTCTGACCTCGCTGACATGCTGCTGTCTGATGGACGATTTAAACGGCTTGATAGCTGACTGTAGAGCCCGTGGGATTTCAGTGATGGGTGAGATGTACAGCATCGTAACCTTGGTTTATGATGGAGCTGCAGATAACCTTCTTGCTCCTACAAGCCAGGAAACAAAGCACTAGTGGTTGGCACTGACCGATTTAGGGCAGTTTTACTTTTTGCTTGAGTTTTGTGACATGTTGCACCTGTGGGTGTGAGCAAATCATCTGCGTATCTACTAATATTGTGTTCATGCCATATCATCATAACACAATACAAGCTCTGTACTTGGAAAAAAAAAATCTTCACATCTGCTCCCTTGCTGTAGTTACTACTTGGAAACTGAGAACTTGTAACTTCTGCATAATTTCTTCCACTTTGCCACACAATGTCATCAACACAGAAGACAACCATGGAGATTATCATAGAAGCATATTCAGGAGTAACACTTATTACAGGTTCATCGACAGTCTATAAGCTGCTCTACAATGTGTCTCATTATTATCTTTGATAATTACACATGTGAATCTCTGAGGTCGTTAGAATAGACAACTCTTGAAGCTGTCAAGTCAGACTTCCGATTTCACCGATAGGTCATGAACACGGGATAATAACCAGTGTGAAAACAGACACATCTGCAAATTTCCTCTTTAACATACCCACAGTACATCATAAACACCTGTGTTGCAGCTCATCTTTCAGTCGGCAAAAGGCATGCTGTTGCTAACAAAGTAACAGCAGACAGAAAGAAAAACTATCAGCAACAGATTTGGAGATTTAAGTCGAAGAAGCTGAAAAACACATTCCAATATTGCAAAACTATGTATGCTTTCCTAGAGCCAACACTGGCCTCAGAAATCATGCCGTCCTCCATCTCCAGTTGTTGGTGTTTCAGAGACTTCACGATCAAAAAATAAAAAAAATCAGTGGGAGAAATGAATGGGGTTTTCCTTTCAAATAATTTATTACATTTGGATATTTGTTTGTATATCAAAAACGAAAATCTTTTGCAAGTTTGCAACCGATGATGACCCATCAAACACAAGCAAAGTGATTCTCTTCCCATTAAAATATTTGTTATCAAATATAGCAGAACAACCAAAGACATGGACATGGTGGATAGCTAACTGGCTTTATTGCTCAGCGGGGAGCTACACTGATTCTCGTAGTAAATCTGTCGTGTAAAGCCTGACACAGAATATCCAGCTATGTATTTAATTTGCGCAGCAGTGTTAGCTAATCATAAGCACAAAAACCCCATTATGCCAGTGTAGCGTATTAAACTGTGACAGTCACTTCTTAAAACCATGAAATTGTTTGTGACAGCTCAGATTATTAGTATATTTGGCTCTTTGTCTCTTTTAGAGACTATAGATAATGAAGATAACAATAGCATACAATAAAATAATAAGGTGAAAGGCTGCCTTTGTTTGTCTGCATTGTGCAGTAATATGGTTTTCTACAGAAGGCAGTCAATATAAACTCTGTTTTGATAATCCCTCCATCACCCCTGCTTCCACTTGTGTTTTGTGGTCTGCTTGGCTGAATGGAGAGATGAAAATATCATATTTTAACCCCTTACTGCCTGAATTTATTTACAATTATCTAAAAAAATTAATTGTTTGTGTTTTTGCCTTCAAGCAGATGCTAAATTAAGTGGAGATTGTTAATTTGAATATAGCACATACAATAGATATAAATTTAGGTATGATGCAAATTAGCGACATCAGGCGTCTGCGACATCAGGCATCAGGCATTGAAATTGAACAACAACATGTTTCTGTACTGCCCTCTAACTTTTTCACCCATGCATCTGACCTGTGAAAAGGTGATGACTGAAATGCACGCTGAACCAAACGTCATATTTACAATTACTTCCTTTGCGCAAAAATTCTGAATGACACGTTTATTCCACTTTAACCCTCAAAAGCTCCAGTGCTGCAGCTCAGCAGACGGCTGTAGTTTTCCCGGGCAGATCCCAGGTGTGAATATGTCTTACCATATGAATGTGAATCAGGGTGTTACTGTAAAAGATTATCCATGTTCAGTAAAACCTTCCCTGGATGAATAAAAAGGTAAAAAGGCAGAGCTGCAGGCTGAACAGCTGTTTGACCAGAGCCTAAGCTTCTAAGCTTCAGGTAGGAGTTTGACTTCAGCCTGGGAATTTCTCCCTCCTTTCCTTTTCCTTTTTATTCCCTCCTGCTCCTCATCTTTTTATCCCTTCCTCCCTCCCTCCCTCTCCTGCCTATCCATCCTTGCTCTAAGCCTTCCTATGCACCTTGGTCTCTCGCCCTCCTTCTCATCGCTCTCAATCCTCTTCTCTCTCATCCTGTCTTTCTCTTCCTCCCCTCCCCTCTTTGTTTTCTTGTGCCCCTCATTTCCTTTCTAGCTCTTTACCTCTTTCTCTCCCTACCTCTTTTTTTCCTTCTCTCTGACTTGCACTTGTTTTGAACTTGTTCAGTATGCTCTATTGCAGGCTGCAGGATGTTTACAATGGGACTGTTTTCTGTTAGGAAGAAAGCTAAAAGTGTTTTGTTACATAAAGGGATGCAAACCCCAGTTAAAAACAATAATTTTCTCCTTAGGTATTAGCCCAGACTACATTTTTTTTTTTTTAATATCATCTGCTAAAATGTGAGAGTTCCTAAAAATCACTAACTGTAATAAAATGGAGTTTTAATCTATTCCAGCAGGGCTGGATGGGCTTTAGTTCCCCTAGCAGGATAACAATATTGTGTGGACCCTGAAGACCAACCAGCTGTCCAGCAAACAGAAAATATCCCACTTGCTTGAACTGAAATAGATTTGGGAACAATATGTTAGCAAAGGTTTTTATGCTGCATTCAAATTATGTGTGTATGTGTATATACATATATATATATATATATATATATATAGATAGATAGATAGATATAGATATATAGATATGTGTATATATATATATATATATTTATTATTATTATTATTTTTTTTATTATTATTATTTTTTTTTCATGGGGCCCAAAATTCCTGGCAGCGCCCCTGCCACTGCCACTGTGTACGAATTGGGGCTGGAGGCTGGAGTGCCGAATTGGGGCTGGAAGTCCCAGGGTCAAAATGGAAGACACCTCCAAAAATGGTTGAGAATGACAGAGCCAAGATCATATTGGACTTCCAGATCCAGATGGATGAGCTGGTGGTGGCTGATCAACCAGACATCATGGTGGTTGACAAACAGCAGAAGAAAGCTGTAGTGATAGACATAGCAATCCTGAGCGACAGCAACATCAGGAAGAAGGAACACGAGAAGCTAGAAAAATACCAAAATACCAAGGGCTGAGAGAGGAGCTAGAGAAGATGTGAGGAGTGAAGGCAACAGTGGTGCTGGTGGTAGTCGGAGTTCTTGGGGCTGAAACCCCCAAACTGGGAGAGCGGCTCCAGCAGATTCCAGGAACAACATCTGAGATCTCTGTCCAGAAGAGCACAGTCCTCAGAACAGCTAAGATACTGCACAGAACCCTCAGGCTCCCAGGCCTCTGGCAGAGGACCCAGCTTGAAGGACACACAAGCCCGCCCAATGGGTGGTCTTGTACAGATTCCTGTTTCTTTAACAGGTTGCTGTATCATTTCCAGATGGATCAGAGACTGAGATGCAGAGAAGCACTCGGGACACAAGTTCAAAAAGAGTTGAAAAAGCCAAAGTCCTTACCAGAAAGCCAGGCAATTGTTCAGTTGCACACTGGTAATCAGTCAACCTAACAAATACAGGCATGAGGCAAAAAGTCCAAAAAACAGAACAAGCTACGTCAAAACCCACAGAGACACTAGGAAAAAAATGCTGGAAAAACAATCTGTGAGGGAAACGGGGAAACAAGGGAATATTGCTGCATTCCATTGGAAGTTGAAAGTCAGTAGTTCTGTGACGTTTTTTTCTGATCTCCGATCTCATGCGTTCCAGTGCAAAACACCGATGCCTGCAGGAAACTGCTGTTTGTTTGGCTAGCCTCTGAACATCAGAAACATGTACTAAAGACTTACATCAACTTCTACACCATCAGTGAGGAGAAATGCCATATGCTGTAAGTAGGCCCATCTTAATTATTCCATAACAACCCAGCTCAAAATTATGTATAACAAACGGGTGGCGAGGTAGTGGGATACACTGGCCTATACTTTCCATTTCACTTATGCTGTTACCAAAATTAACTGCAGGCTACAATGTATTTTTTATGTATTCAACATTTTGCATTTCCAGCATAGGAACTGCAGATAATTCCTCCAAAACTGCAGTTTTAATACTCAGAAAACTGTAGTTTTGACAGTTGAAGAAGTGTAGTTACTTTCTGCACTGTGCATACTGCCTCTCTCATTCTCTCACACTTGATCACACACACACACACACACACACACACACACTGCATCTGCACACAACTGTGCTGTCCCTTTTCATAAGATACTATATAGTTCAAACCAACTTGAAGCCATTAAATTTTCATATGAACTTCATTCCAACTTTGTTTTCTTGCAGATTTCCTTCGCTGCTGTCACCTTTCAGGAATCCTGTTCTCAAGACGGGCACAGAATGGGAAATCCTACTGGAAATGGATTAGCACACATTCCATCGCCATCATCATGTCTCCTGGGCTAATTTGACTTCCTGGGCGTGAAGCTTGAACAACAGCGTAACCAGGGCCTTCATGTTGGAGGTCAACTGGATATTCCTCTCTGAAAAACGCTGCTTATGTTCCTTTGGTATACAGGCAACCACAACTCCTTTTGGGAGCTTTCGGATACATTTGATGTGTCTCAGTCTACAGCTCATCGATCCATCCTGGATTGATGAGCGGTCACTCTGCTCGCTCACTTCCTCCTTCATCGCCTGTCATAGTAATTGTGAGAGGAAAGCATCTGCTGCAGCTTTTGCAAGGGTCTGTGGCATTAATGGCATCATAGGCACAACTGATGGCTGCCACATAAAAATCCAAAGGCTAATCATCAGAGGCGGTGACTACCTGAACCGGAAGGGTTTCTACTCTGCCCTCATACAGGGGATAGTTGATGAGAAGGGAAGATTTGAGGACAGTTTTGTAGGACCACCAGGGAAGGTGCACGATGCACGGATGCTGCGGTCCTCAAACTCTTACAGCACCTGGGAGGAGAGGATGGGAGACTACCATTTACAGCGTTTACTGTGGGTTTGCTGTCATGATCATCATGTCGGCTTGTATCCTACACAATTTGTGTGCAGACTCCACAGACGTATGTGAAATATGATCATGAGTGCACTGCTAGGTGAGAGTATTTGTACATTCAAATGGGGCGTTCAAGTACTTAAGCAGGCAGATATGCACTAGTCTGCTGATGTAGGTAACGTTAGCTGACGATAGGTTAGCGTTAGTAGGCTACTACTACATACTCCCAAGACTTGTATCAAACACAAATCAGCTGAAAAACGAAAATGTTGTTCAAGCACTTTTCACAACACAAATGCATGAAATACATCAGACATTAAATAAAAGTAAAAACTCACAGCAGGTAACTGTGTTTACCGTTCACTGTGTACACCGGCATACTGCTGTGACATCAATTTGGTCATCTCGGTCTATACATAAATGTTACTCGAGTTCCAGAGGTGGAATCCCAACTTCAGTGACCGTCCCAATGCACTTTTCTGAGTCAGAGGTTGTTTTTCCCAAGTCTCAAGTTCAAGTGGAATGCAGCATATATACGGGGCTGGCTGATGGCAAAAAAAGGGTCAGGTGAGTAATTGGAAACAGGTGAGGAAGTTAATTGGAGAGGGAAAACACGCAGACAGGAACTGAAACAACAAGACACATGATTACTTCAAAATAAAACAGGAAACACAACAGGCAAAGTTAACAGATATTAACAGCTGCATATTTTTTTTCTCCTTAAATTTCGAACTTAAGAACTTAAGAGGTGGAAAAAACTTTTTTTTCCATACTGTATGACAGTGTCACATATTCTGTAGCTGCTCATTCCAGTGGGTACATCTTGCCTATACTGAATGAAATATTAAAACACAAGACATATATATATATATTTTACTATAGCTGCTCAAAGTACATCATATGAAAAACAAACCCAAAAAAATATGTATGTGTATACACACACACACACACACACACACATATGTGTATATATATATATATATATATATACACACACACACACACACATACATATATATATGTAGGTGGCATTGTTTTATACCAATTCCCCTGTAATGTAGCAGGACATATTTGGTATCTTTGGAAAGATGTGGATCTTGACTAGAATATAAAATCATGTTCAGGGGGTTTGAACACAGCTCTTCCAGCATGCTGGTCCCACTGGTGCGTCCATCATGCATGTTGCATGACCAAGCTTCGTTCAAACCCACAGAACTTTATTTTAAAGTTGAAGCAAACTTCCAAGGTTGGACAGTATCTTGGGTTTGAATATTTCTCTCAGTATTAGCATGCTATAGCCTCAATTAAGGACTTCAACCAATAGATGCACAACACACTTTCCCACACACTTTTTGTTCCATGGTCTCTGTACTGTTTATAGCTGCAGCATGTGATGCTGTACTGCAATGTGTTTTGCTGTATTATTACTCATTGTAATGTGTACTGTTGTTCTGATTAAAGTGTATTCCAGTTTTATACTTTGCTGCATTGCTGTGTGTGTGTGTGTGTGTGTGTGTGTGTGTGTGTGTGTGTGTGAAGCTGCTTATACATTTTTACTGTGGGGTTTTTGTGGTTTTGAGCAGATTGTGGCTGCTTCATGGTGTCTTTAAAGAACCACACCAGTGATTTTGAATGTTTGACCCATTTACTACACTTTCCCCATGTTTTACATGGCAACAAACCATTCTGCAGATCATGCAGGGGGTAGGAAAGATTTCACAACATATAATCAAAAGTTTCAAATGATATTTTTTTATAATGCTCTGCGTCTGCGGCTGACAAACTCCTCAGCATTAATAAACCACAGTACTGATAATTGGCTGTGTGAAGTAAATGTGTCCATGGGGACTATTTTCCTGGCGGAGGGAACATTTCACTCCGCTCCTGATTATTTTGTTACTCTGTTACTCCCTCCAGCCGACGTCCCAACTTCTGTGTTCTGTGTTTTACACTTGTATTGTTGTACATTATTTACACAAGTTACACATTATTGCACAAGTAAAACTTTCCGTGGCTTTAAATTGTGAAAAGTAACATGCGGGCTAATGTACCTTCAAACTATCAGCACTGGTTACCGTGGGAGTGACACAGGGCATTCAGATGGTTTTTTTTTTCTTAAAACACCGCAATTTTTATATACATTTTTAAAATGTATTTTTTCTGTTCAGATGTGATAAAATTAGTGTGACTCCAGTCTAGATATGACACAAATTAGATTTGAGCTGGCAGGTTGAACAAGGCCTTCTAAGTCTCGCTCCCTCTTCCACTTCTCTCTCTCCCTCTCTCGATCTGTCTCCAGGCACCAGGCAGGCGAGCGAGCTGTTTGACTGCTGTCTGTGAGTTAACCTCTCTCTTTTCTTTCTTTCTTTCTTTCGTTCCTTCCCCCCTCTCTCTCTCCCTCTCTCTGTCTCTCTCTCTCTCACTGTCCCCTCGATTTTAAGCTCCTGGTAGGTTTAGCTTGCTGGCCACAGTCTGGTGATTAACCTGGACCACACGCACACACACGCACACACACACACACACACACACACACACACACAACTTACTTTTTTTTTCTATTTCTATCTCTGTCGCTCTCTCCAGAGGAGGAATACAAACTCTTTGCTGTTTACTGCAGATAACAACCTGCAACAAGGCTATGTGTGTGTGTGTGTTTGTGTGTGTGGGAACGGACGTGAACTTCTTAACACTGCATTTAAACTGAGAATTGTTCCTTTTTCTACTTTCCCCCTTCTTGCTGCTGTATATAATAAGCCACTAGACTTTGTGAGGCCTTTAACACCTTCACCGAGCAGCGTTAAACACACTCAATGATGGTATTTAACCCTTGAACCTGCCGACACGGCTGAGTCTAACTCCTAGAGATATAGGAGATACGGTTAAGTTGCCTCCTGCTCGGTTGGTGAAGCTGGAGTTTCCATCAGGCCCTCATAGAAATTCATGCCACGTCAACATAAGTGACTCTTGAACTTCTCTTTCCCTCATCTAATCTTCCATAATGCACCACGTCAGCCGATGTCAAACTCTTCCTTCATCATTTATCCTGTATCTAAGCGGAAAACGGGGTAACAGGTTCATTTGACCGCATGGCCCTGGTCTTGAAGAGTCAAGATCAACTTGAGCATCGTGAGGTGAGACACTTCACTCCTCTGGAGCTGCACTGAAACGTCTTGATTGTGCGGTTAAAGTCATTTTATATAAACTGAAGCAATTGTTCCCACACCCAGGGCCCATCAGTGCACCACATTTCAGGAAAATCTGATCTCAAATTCTTTATAGAGTATATAATTAATTTAAAGATTAAAAAAAAGAAAAGACAGGCAAAGTTACATTAAAATTTAACTAGGCCTGCGCCTTGAAAGTCGATGTGCCGAATCATCTAGCACAGACTCCTAGACCCGCTCAGTTAACTGAGAAGTTTGAGTTACAGTCTTCTTTCTTCCTTTCTTTTTCTCTTTCTTTCTTTCATTCTTTTTTTAAATAGCTAGTGTACATTGTAATACCACATGAGACCTCATCAAAGAGGGTTCAGGAGGAGTAGCTCAGATCCAAATGAATGAGAGGCAATGTCCTCAACAAGTAATAATGATAGGGTTCATTTACAAAGCTAATGTTAGCTGGAATGTAGGCTCTGTCACTTTATTTGAAATTCAATAATTATTATATTGTGGACTGTGATTGGGAAAAGCAAGTACACGAGCAAATCTCCCTCCCTTTCGTATATGACACAGAAGACAGCTCTGAACCAAAAGATTAACTGTTTATATTGTCAGATGGCACCTAGAAAACCTTTATTTATTTATTTATTTAACCCTTGTAAAGCCTTAAGGGGTCAAAACGACCCCAGCGTCTGCGAGTCTTTTTTCCGGGGTCCTGCGGCGTGCCCATGCCTCGCCCTCGGCTCTGCGGCAGCGGTCGCGGCCTCCAGCGCTCCCTCATGCCCCCGGGCCCCCGGCCTCAGCCCTGAACGCGCCGCAGGACCCCGAAAAAAAGACTCGCAGATGTTCAGGGCGTTTTGACCCTTAAGGCTTTACGAGGGTTAAAGATCTACTGAATGATAGTGTGAGTTAAACACGCTGCAACGTTGCTGAGATCAGGCAAATTTCAAATATGGTTGCAAAAACAAATCAACCTTTAAAAATGACATCAATTACGTTTCAGTGCTAGTGACAGTGAGTCTCACATGTGCAGCAGGTCAATCGGCCTCGATAGCTTGTGCGTTTTCTCTGCTTGTTAGTGTTCTGTCTGGTTTAATTTCAAACCACACTGCAGTGCGTTTAATTGTAAAAAAATAAAGTGTGCTAAATAAATAAATAAGGTTTAGTTTGGTTATGGACAGAGCAACACACACACACACACACACACACACACATACACACACACACATATATTCATGTAGTATTCCTGTAGCAGCGTCACTGCTGCTGAAAATGCGCTGGAGTGTGTTGCCACAGGAGGGACACACTGAGATGCTGTGAGTTTAGACCTGCTAAGACCTGCCAAAGCTGGATCATATTTTTACAACTTCAACACTGATACTTGTGCCAATGTATTTTATGATTGCCAGTAAGTCTATAAATTCAAAAATAAATGAATAAATGAATAAACAAAACATTAAATAATCAAATGGTTGCATTGAACATCAGACTGTGATTTGACTGAAGATATTTTTAGTTGGATAGAGCCCAATGTTGAACTTTAAATACAAATCTTCGAGCTCTCATGATCCTTTTTTATACAAAGCAGTTTCGATATTATCACACAACATAATAATATAGAGAATATACCTCTGGGATTTTTGTCTATTTAGTTTACGTAGACCACTGTTTGGTATTTTCTGGAATACTGTAAAAATGTATAGCCAAATGTTTTTTACACACGCTGTAAAAATGAAAACCTTGAGAAAACACAAATTATAAAGGCAACATGATGCAACAGATATGAGTTTTCTCAACTACTGACTACTTTTGTTGACTTTACTAATGTTTATGACTTTAGACAAGAGCTCCGCCAACTTCATTCTTCCTGTTCACTTAATTAGGATATTCTTGTGCGGCTAACAATGAAATACTTGCTGCAATGCCATGTGTTTCTCCCTGCTACAAACACAGATATTCTTGTTGAATGAACATAGAATTCTTGCTTCCGAGAGTTAAAACTTTGCCTTTATAAATCATGGAAAATATATGGTGCTGTAACTGTATTTAAGGAATGCTCAATAAATGAATAAATATAAGAAAAGAGCACACAGTTGAAAGTTAGCTGAGAGTTAGCTTGTTTATTCCCCTTGAGAAACATAATATGACATAACAAGTCAGTTCAGCATCCAGAGCCGCTTGTGAAATACAATGCTGATAATGCCACAAATGTCTTTTTCAGCTAAAGACATATAGACTGAGGGCCCTATCTTGCGCCAGACTCCCTAAACCCGTTATTTGCGGATTTAGGATTTAGGAAGAGGCGTTCCCCCGTAAAAGTTGCTATCTTGTGCACCTCCCGCTATCCGCAAAACACCTCCGCTACCCGCTATATTATGCATAGGCGTGTTTTGGGTGTTACGCCAGCTAAACCAATCAGTGTGCCAGGTGCCATTGCCTTCAAGGGCAGGCTGCGCTATCCTAAATCCTAAATCCTAAACCCGCGATGGAGAGAGGGAGGTAGATTTTCTCAGGGGTTCTACTGAGGCTAAAGCAAGTTGGCTTTATATACATATTATATATTATATTTTAGGCGAGTTAATTCGGGAGGTGGAGCCACATGTGTCCAAGTGGACGTGTCACAAGGTTGTACTGATTGAGTAAAATCCCCGGGTCACACCACACACACAAGAGGCAGAGGTGGAACTATGTGTAAACTAATTTATTGACAAGGTAGATTGGGCAAATAAAATATTAAAAATAAAAATATAGCACAGCTGCTGGCTCATGATAAAACAATAAAACGTGCTGGCGTAAGTGTCCAATTAAAACAGTCTTTCCTCTAAACAGTCTATATGAGTAATATACTCAGTCCATTCCGGCGGCGTCCCGGTATCAGTCCGACCGTATGCGTGGCGAGGCTCCGTCGGGGCGCGCATTGAAGCCGCCTGGGCGCGCTCTCGTAACAGCCCAAACTTTAGGGATAGCGGGTGGTCAGGACCACCCGCTATCCCTAAAGTGTGTGCGCAAGATAGCAACTTTAGGGATAGTGCATGAAACACGCCCACGAACACACCTCCAGGCGCAAATGAGTCGGCATAAGGATAGCGGGTAGCGGGTGGCGCAAGATACCGTTTAGGGATAGCGGAAGCTCTTAAATCCGCAATTTGCGGGTAGCGGGTAGTGGCAGCGGATGGCGGGTGGCACAAGATAGGGCCCTGAGTGTTTAACATGAGCATGAACCATAATGAACTTGAGCAGTTAAAAGTTGTACACTGAAGTTTTACTAACAATGAACAGGTGAAACACTGGCTGCACCTCTTGTGACCTGGAAACTGACACGTCCACAAATCCTGTGAAAACATATATCAAGAAAATTTAGAACAAAGCTTAGAACTTAGAACTAAAAAAGTTTGTCATAACATACAGAGCTGATTTTTTTGCCCACCGTGGTAGTTATACCCTGCTGTGCCAGCATCTGCAATTACATGCAAAGAAAAAAAATAAAATCCAGTGTGAATTGCTCATCAGTGAAATGAGACATCATTCTGTTTAAGTCGGCTTTGTTAGATATTTAATAACTGTGTAAAGAAATGTCCTTAATTTGGGTTGTGTTGCATAACGTGCATTTCATTAGGCATTTGAACATGGATTCTGAGGACTGTTTCTGAGGACTGTCTGAATTGCTTCAAAGGTATATCTCATCTTTGGATAATCAAGAGGTGTGCCAAGGCAGTCGGCTACCGATGTCTGGTGGGTCATGCAGGATGATGGCCCCTTCCAACACAACAGCCACATTGCACACGTTTGGTGATGATATGGTTGCATCATCATCTTCAGCAGACACAACTCTGAGCACTCTCTCTACAGGTTCAGTGTCCTGGTGAAAAGTAACAGATACATGATTGAGTGCTAGGGAAAACTATAAAATGAAATACATTTCTAATTCCAAGTTTAACTTTAGAACACCCATGCCACTGACTCTTGCCATTCAGCTTGTGGAAATTTAAAAAAAAAATGCTAAAACTGTGACTCAACAGCAGTGTTTTTTTTCCAGAAACATTGACACAGTTCTTATTACCCACCAACCTTGATGTGACTAGTTTGCTAAGAAGGGAGCAAAAGTCACAGAAAACTCACACAAAAATGATATAGACTGATTAACTGCACTGGGGGAAGGTGTATTTTTTTTCCATTGTGGGTGAACTCATCCTTAAAACATCTCACTAAATGAAATCTTCCAAAATGTGCGTTATGCATAAATTGATTAGCATTAGCTATGAGACCATAATCTAAATGTTACAGCTACATTAAGCAACATTACTTGCATTTTGTAAATCTATTTCCTACACTGCAACACTGCAGGAAAAACTCAGTTGTGTGGTCCTGGTCCTCCATGCTGCTGTCTTTCAGTAGAACACAATGTCTGATGTCTAAGCCCATCAGTTAGTGTAGTGCCATAGAAAATTAAATCAAAATGCAAAATCAGAAATCCTTAGTACAGGGTACACTTACATTTTATTATATATCACACTGTTTTATAGGCAAGGCAAGGCAATTTTATTTCTATAGCACATTTCATACATGGAGCAGCTCAATGTGCTTTACATAGAAACAAGAAAAGTGAAAACAAACAATTGAAAAGAAACAAACATTTAGAAGAAAATAAGAAAATCCATACAATAAAAAAAAAACAATTGCAGAGGAAAATAAGTTAAAATCATTGTCGATAATAAATAGATTAAAAAGTGCAGAAAGTGGTGCAGTGTAGAAAGGCAGAAGGAAAGAAAAAAGCTAGACTAAAATGGAGCATAAAACAGGAGTGAAGCAAAAAATAATGAACTGCTTTAAAATGATAACATTAAAATACTAAAATGCTTTGAAAGAGCTCACCCATAAGCACATGAGAAGAGAAATGTGTTTAGCCTGGATTTAAAAACATTCACACTTGGGGCTGATTTCACTTCTATTGGTAGTTGGTTCCATTTGTGTGCAGCATAACAGCTAAATACTGCTTCACCATGTTTAGTGTGAACTCTGGGCTCAACTGACTGACCTGAGTCCATGGATTGCAGAGCTCTGCTGGGCTTATATTCAATTACCATGTCATTGATGTATTCTGGACTTAAACCATTCAGTGATTTCTAGACCAGTAGCAGAACTTTAAAATCTATTCTACAGCTGACTGGGACCCACTGTAAAGACTGTAGAACTGGAGTGATGTGCTCTGATCGCTTTGTTCTGGTCAAAACTTGAGCTGCAGCGTTTTGAATGAGCTGCAACTGTTGTCTGCACTTTTGGGGGAGTCCAGTCAGGTGACCGTTACAGTAGTCAAGTCTACTGGAGATGAAAGTGTGGATGAGCTTCTCCTGGTCTGTTTGGGACATGAAACCCTTCACTCTGGATATGTTCTTAAGATGACAGAAAGCTGTCTTGGTGATTGATTTGATATGACTGCTGAAGATTAGATCTGAGTCTATCAGAACACCAAGGTTGCGGACTTGGTCTTTGTTTTTTAGAGACAGTGAGTCGAGGTATTTACTAACAGCAGTCCTCTTCTCTTTAGTTCCAAAGACAATTATTTCTGTTTTGTCCTGATTTAACTGAAGGAAATTGTGGTTCATCCAATTATTTACTTGCTCTAAACAGCGACACAAGGACTCTATTGGACTGTAGTCATCTGGGGATAGTGCTAGATATTTCTGTGTGTCATCTGCATAGCTGTGATATTCAACATTGGAATTCTGCAGAATTTGCCCCAGAGGCAGCATATATAGGCTAAACAGCAGAGGTCCAAGAACTGACCCCTGAAGAACGCCATATGACATAGCCAGTCGATCAGATTCATAACTTCCAATGGTCACAAAATAGCTCCACCCCTCCAAATAGGACTTGAACCATTTTAGGCCTGTTCCACTGAGTCCTGCCCAAGTTTCCAGCCTGTTCAACAGTATACTGATGCTGATAGCTAATAGATAGTAGACAGTGTATACAGAACACTGATGCATTTAAATAAAAACAAAACAGCATTTACACAGCACTATACATGAAAACAGGAGGAGCAGAAGCATAAAATGGAACAGGGATCCAGCAGAAATAAAAATATCAAAAAGAATAAGGCGAGAAAGACACAAATAAATGAAGACAGGTACAAGGCATCCAGAGAACTCAAACCTCCACCAGTGCTGAACAATTCTCCAACTCACTGTTTCACCCACAGACTTCATTCCTATCCCTTCAATTTTTAAGTTCCATTGATTTTGTGAGCAAGCATGCTCTTGGGGTTTTGGATCAAGACTAGAAATGAAAATCATTGAACAGCAGGAATCCCAGATCTGGATCAGCACCGAAATCTAATCAAGCTGTGTGTCTACCGGTTTACAGAGTAACTCCTTTAGCACATTACTGTAATTACATGACCTTTGGTAGGGAGGAATTAACTCACAGGATTACGTTTTCATGTTTAGTAATTACAGTTAATGTTCTTTTAAAATTTGTGTAACTTCAGATGACTAACGGCAAACTTGACATTTCAAAAACCAATTCTGCCCCCTGTCTGCTGTAGGTAATGATCAGTTTCATCTGAAATAGCCTATAATCCATACACCAACAAACTGATGAAGGCACAGAAACTTCTCACTACTTTGGATCGTCTAACTTCATAACTTGAATTCACTTTGAAGTGTGTGTTAAGTGTGTGTATTGAGCCAAGCTGCAGGATGATTATATTTTATCTGCTGCATATGTTGTTTCTTGAGAAGTTGAACTTGGAAACAGTTTTAGCTTATCTCCAAGCAGTTGGATTAAGAGGAATATTTCAGGTGCGGCAAACCTCGCTTCATTCATACCCAATTGAATTTCCTGTTTTTCTTGCCTTTTAAAACCATGTGCTCATTACCATGGTGCTCTGGCACCTCCACAATGGTAGAGAAGAGTCTGCAGTAGCTTCTGCTAAGAGGAAACTGAAACTGTTATGCAAGTGAAGAATCGCTATGAGTTAATAGAGCATTTGAAATCGGCCACTGGGGGAAAATGATGTTCAATTTTTTTTTTTTTTTTTTTTTTTTTTTTTGCGGGGGGGAAGTAACACATTTGGCTGTTGCTCTGGTCCTAGGAGAACTGCTGCCCAGTATAGGAAACAGGTCGGTGGTATTAGGCGGAGAGCCAAGCAGAAGTTAGCCGTGAACACAGGAGGGAGGAATCCACCAGCCGCTACCTGATATTTACAGAAGATGCAGCTGTCTCCAAAATTCCCATCTGTGCATCATGTGCAGCATATACTGACGGCTCAGTTACATGAAAATCATCCAGATCCAGCGTTTCCATCACAGGCAACATAACCAGAAAAAGGGTTGATTAAAATGGTTGCAGTGGTTAACTGTACAGTACATTTACTTGAGCACTGTATTTTTTTTTTTTTGACTTGAGCTTAGCATTTGTATAGTAATGTACAAATGCTAATACCTAATTGTACTGTATTCAAGTAAATGCACTTTGTTAATGTCCATAGCTCAAAAGCAACCCTTTTATCAACACTTCTGGTTATGATGGCCGGTTTAATTGTTATGTAAATGCCTCATGGAGGAAGAAATGATGTTTCTGCTACATTTCTGTAGCAGAGTGGATCTAGGAGCAAATCAGTACATTCATTAGTTAGTTTCAGAGAGTCACGAGATTCTGTAATTGTGAAAGCAATACAGGCATGTGTTGATATTAAACAGAAAATGTATGTTTGAATACTTATGTGTTTAGAAAAGCCAGTACTCCAGCATTTTAACTCAAGTAAATATCTGACTGACTGAGCAACTTTCACTTGTAGAGGAGTTATATTTGACCATAGCCTACTATACTCTACTTTGACTCAAGTGATGGGGTTGTGCACTTCGTCCACCATACCACTGATTTTGAGCAGGATCTCTTTGGCAAAGCCATAGAAGAGCAGAGAACAGACTGCACCTTGCAACATGTGTCTGAAACCCGCATCAGAAGGAAGACAAGGTGCCAACTTTCAGCAAGGTGACCTGAGTTCAGTGCAGAGCGAATTATGTTGTGCTACCATAACCAAGTGGTTTTTATGCCTACACCTAATCTTTTCCTAACTGTAACCGTGGTTTTTAAACCTACAGCTTTCTCTAACCTTAACCAAGTGGTTTTGATGGCCAAAGTCATGAAAATGGCCAAAATGCTGCCTGACATGATCTAAAAGATATGTTTTTTTTTTAAATTATTTTTTTTATGATCATGTGGAAATAAGAATCTTGTGTTTTGTTTCACTTAAAATAAGCTCTTTATATCTACAAAGGGAACTGGTCCACTTCTGAGAAGGCGGCCATGTTGTGGTGCCATGTCTCTACAGTAGCCCAGAAAGGACAAACCAGACAGGAACTCTAAAGAGGTCTTTTTGTGTTGTGAAAAAGAGTAAGCTATGCGAATAACACAGGGGATTATCAAGTGTTGGCAGCTGCTGGCTCATCATTTTGTGCCATGGGGGGGCAAGAGGAGGCAAGAGGAAAGTTGCATGATTTACACCGTATCCACGTTCGCGCTGCGTGCGTGACCGTGCATGTGCTCGTGCATGAACGCTTGGGCGTGGTACAAACTTGGTAATGTGAGTAGCCTCTAACTCATTCATTTCATTGGATAATATGCCGGTGGGGTGAGGTGGAAGTCCCTGATTGATCGAAAAGATTCTTCTGATTGGCTGAGCCTCTTGTAAAAGTGGCCCAGCCGCCGCCGCCTCTGCTCTGCAGGCATAACTTATCAATCACAAGTGGCTTTTCTCAGGCTCAACAGATAGATCAGAGATAAACAGAACTGTTTTTAGTCAAAAGAAAAAAAGGCTCTTGATGAGCACATCAGCGTGAGAAATCGGAGGTGTGGCGTGTGAGCGTGTGAATCCAATCAAATGTGTGAGAGTTGGCAGCTCTGATACAGACAACAAGCCTCAGATAATTTCTATAAGTATCTAAGGGAACCTCATCACTCAATATCACAGATGTACTCAGGCTCAATGCGCTCGTAGATGACATGATGGAGGTTGTATGGCACCTGTAGGCTTCCGTAGCTCGTCTTCCACAGTTGGAGGGGTGAGCGGAGGGGTGTTACAATCAGCAACCTCAGCGTAAGGTGTTGCTACATCCTGCACGATTCTGCTGGATCTTTCACGCCTCATTCAATAATCAAACCGACTTCTTGTCTACTCCAACTATGGTGCATTCAAGCTGCAGTGAAAAACAGCGCTCTGACAGAGGCTACCAGGCAAGGAGACACACTTCCACATAATCCACTGAGCTGGATAGAGCCATACTGTCCGCCTGTGATCTGCCTCAGTGAGGCAGAGTCACTTCACTCGCTCTCACATGAGACACAAGGAAGCATCTACACGCACACACCCATGTCAGCTCAGGCACTTGAAAGGATTAGAACATTACACTCGAATGTAAAAGCCCACAGAGACACACAGAGACACACAGAGACACACACACACACACACACACACACACACACACACACACACACACACCTTTACCCACAGCCAGCTGCAAATACAAATGATGGAACTTTTGCTGCTCAGAGACACACACACACACACACACACACACACACACACACACACACACACACACACACTAACCCCGTGAGATTCAAGCTCTCAGTGGGAGGCTGTTGCTATATTTGACTTGTAGGAATCCACAGGGAATTTTTCATACAGGAAGCCCTTCCCTCCACTTGTTCTCCATATTTCAAACTGATGGACCAATCAGAGAAAGAGCTGGCGATGTGAAATGTACCTCTAGCCTTTTATCTTCCATCCTATAAAACATCACATCAAACCAGCCTTGCATTTTAAATAGGCCTGCAACTACTGGTTCATTTTCAATGTTGATTAATCTATCAAAAAACATTTTTTTTGACTAACTGAAAATTGCAAATTCAAAATAATGACAAAATATCATGGGGAGTGATCAGATCTCAAAGTGATTCAAATTGCTTCCTTAGTCTGACCAGCAGCCAAAAAAAGAGACTAATTTTATGATGACATGAAGACAGAAAATGAAGACAGGTTCAGAATCTTAGAGATTTTAGTGACGCTGGAATCAGACAGTGTTTGGCATTTTTCCTTGATACATACACGATAAATCCATTATTAAAAATTATAACAAATTAATTAGTCTGTCGACTGCTTGATTAATTCACAAATTTTCAGTTTGGAAAATGATTTTTTTTTTTTCATCATCTAATATGCCTGGACAAATCAATTAAGTATGATTAAGTTAAATCAATTTATGATGGACTCTTTAAATCTGCCAGCTGCTCTCGAAGTATGGCTGTGTGTGTACCAACATGCATACACACACACACACACACACACACACACACACACACTCAGATGAAAACACAAACACCTGGAAATACCCACCATGGAATATCTGCAGCTTAGAGGAAACTGGATTCTTTTCATGAAAACACACACACACACACACACACACACACACACACACTACTCAAAACATGCGTACATGTTGTGATTTTGCAATGGCACAGTTTTTCTACATCAAGCCTTACCATTTAAAACCAACTTCATGTGTAAGCAGGTTATGGCTCACATATGATTTGAGCTGAAAATCTGCATCTTAGAGGAATTCACGGTAAAAAAAAAAAAATGTATGGCTGTGATGTTGCAAATGTGGATACAGCCACACTGAGTACACACACACTTGCACATGCACATGCACTCAAACACGCTGAAGCACACACTCGGATCCGCCTGGGAACGTCCTGAGGGGATTTGTGTTCCTCGGCGGGAAACCTGATGCGGTTTTCTTTGAGCTCCAGGAATCCACAGGGAACGCTTCATATAGGAAACACTTCGCTTCCCTCGTTTTGCATAATTTAAATGAATGGTGCAGGCAGGGAATGTGCTGACTTTCTCATATCCAAATCTGGCTCATTATCCTCTGCATTATACACTCTCCACTTTCTCTTATGTTGCTGTCTTTTGGCCACACGTCTCTCCGTGTTTTTTAGTCTCGCTTTAGTCTGTATTGCTCTCATTTGTTGTTTTCTCACTTTAATTCTTTATTTCCCCCTCTCTTTTTTATTTCCATCTTCATCCTCCACTGTTTTTCCCCTCTCTCAAATTCTCCTCTACCTTCCTCTGAATACATTTTCACTTTTATTACCTCACCTTTATTATATTTATTTTTATGTCCACTTTCTACCGCTTGTCTCCTCTTCCATGTTCCCCAGGAAATGATTTTTTTTTTAAAACTAATAAAAAATAACAAGAAGGTATTGTTTTTTAAATCTTGTGTTCAGAGTTATAAAGCTCATTTTAAGATCTGCCAATTGAAGGTCTTATCTACAAATTATTGAAGCCAGTTAGGAATCCTTGCCCATGCAATACGATAATTTGACTTAAACCATTTTAAAAGAGCTTAAGATCTTGTTAGGTGAAGATCATTTACATTAATAAAGTGTTTTATTTACGAGTAAAGATCCCTTTGTATCCTTCCACTGCAATTCAAACTTTTTAAGTGTGTTGTGTAACAGCATTAACCTGAAAACCTGTCTTGGGGATTGTAGTGGCAATCATTCAGTTTGGATGAAGAGGCTTAATTTTAACCTACTCCCCCATTGTAAATATAAATGTAGGGAAGTAAACCAAAACAACTTTTCACAAACCTGTGAATTTCTCCTTTCTTTAATTCTCTTCTTCTGTCTGCACATTTCCATGTTTATTTTTACAGCAAATAGTGTCATGTCATGTTTGTTTCTCCAGTTTGATTGATTGTAATTGCAGGGATCTGAAATGAATCAACCTAATAAAGGCTGGCTGCTGTTTGGTGGTTAGTAGGATAACTTTCCCCACTAAGCAATTTATGCAGTAAATGTATTAATTGTATTGTGATTAATGAATTATTACACGCTTGAATGTCACACATTAAATTATTTACAGTTAAATACTCTCATTTAGATGAAAAAACTGGAAATAAAGGTATGCCTCACACTTAAAGTTAACTGGTTTCCAACTTCTACCACAGGAACACTGTTCAGATCACATTAGCACGCTTAGACACATTAGACTTGCTGTATCTTCACTCATGTGTGGTTAGTGACATTTTAGTTAAGTTCAGTCATCATTTTCATGTAAACTTTCAATTGAAACAACCTGGATTAAAAAAAAAAAAAAAACTGGCAGTATTGTGTATTGAAATAGTGTGTGTGCAGTGTGTGTGTGTGTGTGTGTGTGTGTCTGTGCACTCTACTCTTGCTAAAGGTCACCATCATTTTTACTCTGTCTCCTGTGCTCATTCTCTATTTATGACCATTGACCTAGAACAAGGAAACACAAATACAGAAACACCGGGCTGTCTGGCTCCATGTTACATTTGTATCGATCGATTTACAGTTTTTGATTGCTGGTAGGATGTCTTTGAACTCCTTTCCTCACTGCTGGAAACTCATGGCAGGCCTTCCAGAACACTCTCTGTCCCCATGCAATCCATCCTCACCCTCCTTTTGAATTTTTTATTTATTTATCTATTTATTTATTTATTTACCATACTGGTTGTTTTATTTGTTATTCACCCAGCAGCCTGTGTGTAATCAGCATTTTCTTCCACTGCTGGCTGCACGGTGCCAACATTTTCTACAGCTTCAGGCTGCGTTATTTGGTTGTTTTCTGATCAAATGCTGCTGCATTTTTCTTGCCCGAAACGCCCTGGCAAGTGTTTCCCTTTCACAGGCTCTCACAAAGTTTATGCACTTTTACATGCTTTATTTTTGTCCTGACCTCCCTTTAAATATCTGCTTTCTCTGGTTTACAAAGGATGAAACTATGACAGAGACCAGAGTCCAGGTAAACAGACCAGATGCTGTGTCTGTGTCAACTCAGAACTCTGACTTTTCCTGTAATTTTCTGCAAACAATTTGTGGTAATAAATCCACTGTGGGAGCAGCTCACCTAGCATGTACACTTTTTTTTTTTTTTTCATCATTTTCCAACACTGTCGCTTCAGTCCTGCACCTGCTGGATGTACATACTTTTTCTGCACACCCTGCAGGTCTTTTATTTCTAAACTAGCATGTAAAGCGGCAGTCACACCTGACTGTTGGGTTCCATTAATTCCAATTCATACACATGTTTGCAGGCAAAAAGTATTTGTGTCCGTATGCAGACTGTTTGGCCAATGACATGTGTTTCCGTTATCTGCTAACTTGAGGTCTGTCCCCTAGGTGTCAAATTTTATGGCCAAAAGTATCACATGGGCGGTCTCCACTTAAGGTGGAATGCAGGGTCTATTAAACATTGCCAAACCTAAATAACTAATGTTCATCAATACATCACATCCAATTCCTCCTCATCTTAACGAGCAGAAAGACATCTGGCATGACACATGAACCAGTATCCTGGGTAAGACACATTTAGGATCTATTTTAACAATCCTACACAATGCCCCAGATTAGATGGCTGCATAGCTCTCCTAACTACTACCACATCCACATAACCCTTGCTGGTCTTTACACAGAGGATTTACATTGGGTTTGTTACATAGGACATGGACTAAGGTCCATTTGTGATCACTCATTTTCTCCACTGGGTGTGTATGGGAACAAAGAGAGCACTGTCCAGTGGTTTCCTGTGACTGTGTGTGTGTGTGTGTGTGTAGCTGTGTGACTGGGGGAATGCCAGTCCAGCTCTATGTGGGGAGTGACGATGTTGGAGACCTTTTGGGCTTCCAAAAGGTGATAAGCGCATCTTTTATTGGCCTCGGCTGCTACGGAGGAATTGGAATGATGGGGGAACTTCTGTGTCAGCCTCCTCCAAGATGAGTTGTTTTTACAAAGTTCAAGTTCAAAGCCTGATATCACCGTATGCAGTCTCAAAGGTCTTTACATGCCCACAAGTTTACAACAAACAGGGCAACACCCCCTGACTTAATCCTCATAGCGGGCAAGAAAAAACTCCCCGAAAGACCCAGCTGTAACTGGGAAAAGAAGTTTTTGAGGAAGTGGTCTTTGCAGCAAGATTTGAATGAAAATCTGTGGGTTTGGGAAATACTGAGCAGAGACACTTGGATTATACAGCATGATGAGGGTGAGCTTTTTAAACTGAACTTCTGATCAAGTTTTGTGGTGGTAAGATGACAATATTACTGGCAGTTTTCACCACTGGCTCAGAGATGGCTGATGTTTTTGGAGCATGTCTTTACCGAATGAAACTGTCTTTCTCAGGAACTGAAGGCAGCACACGCTGAGTGCTTGATACAGATGTCGTCCATTGTGGGTGAGGAATCCCTGAAAGGCAGAATGAGTAGGATTTGTCAGCCGTTGTTTGTAAATACAGCATTCAAAGTTGCCTCTTGTTCACTGGATGTTGTGCTTGCAATTTGGCACTGTGCACTGTGATTGGTTGGGAGCTACATACCCATTGCCCGAAGGCTGACACCCAGAAGATTCCCGAGCTTGGCAAAACAAGAAAATACAGGCAGAGGCAGAGGGTCGGGTCTCTGCAGACACACACACCAACATGCACATGAACTGAGCCATGTTGGTTTAACAAGCTGACTTCTTCAATATGTTACACCAGTACTTATAAGTACCTTGGCTTCATTTTGGAGGAACATCTAAAATGGGAAAAAGAGATTAATACCCTCGCAGATACAGCAGGTAGAGCTCTAGGTTCAATTGTGAGTAAAATGAAGAAGTGCAAGGATCTGGGATATGCTACCTTTTCAAAGCTCTATGATGCCTGTGTCACCCCAGTTCTCTTATATGCAGCAGGAATATGGGGAAGTAAGAACTCACCCAGGGTTAATGCTATTCAAAATCGAGCAATACGCTACTTTTTGGGGGTGCATACATTTACTCCTGTTCTGGCTCTCCAGGGTGACATGGGATGGGTTCCATGTCTGATAAAGCAGAAAGGGGAAATGATTAGGCTGTGGAATCGTTTGTCTTCTATGCCAGATGAAAGAATTGCCAAAAAAGCCTTTAACTGGTGGTTGCCATGGCAGCGCGCATAGACGCAGCGGCTACAGCTCTCCACTCTCGGTGCCGTATTCTATGTTTTTGTATGTGTGAACGGTTGTGTTTTTAGCTTAAAACACCACCTTATGTTGGGCAATGTACGCGTACAGTCGTCAGCACCTTTTGAGCTTGGGATTGTGCTGCGAGGTACTTTGCGAGGGACTGCGAGGGACTTTCATCGCTACCAGGACATTCCGGAGGACGCCGTTAGAACACCGGGGTCTCCGTGGATAGTTCTTCCCAGCGACAAGTCCAGGAGGAAACGTAAACAAGCAAAGGAAACAACAGTTATCAGGACCTTTTGAGCTTGGGATTGCGCTGCGGGATGCCAATTTCACCGGACTTTCATCGCTGCCAGGACATTCTGGAGGACGCCGAGGCTGCAGGGCCGGTGCGTTGACACGGCTGCAAGGACAGCCCTTTGGGCCGCCGCCTCCCAGCTTTTTCCAGCGCCAGGTCCATGGCGAACACGGGATGACGAACTGTGCTTGCACATCCAACAAGTGTTTCCGTGACTGTTGAATTTTTTCTGATATCAGAGACATGGCTGCAGCCATCTATTACTGGACTTGGCTATTCAACTAGCAAGATGCATGATGCTTTCTATTCTCCCCTGCACCGAAAGGACTGAGCCCTAATTTTGTTGCATTATTATACGTATATGATTGTGCAATGACAATAAAAATCTATCTATCTATCTATCTATCTATCTAACTGGGATAAAGCCAATAAATATCCTTGGTGCCGTGAGCTGTCTGCTATTTTTAGTGAGATAGATCAACAACACATCTTTGCTAACAGTCTGCGATGTAATGTTAATTTTGTGATGCATAAGTTATTGCTGGCATACAAAGAAAAATGGGCTAATGACATATGGTTAAACCAAAACAAAATGTTCACTGCCCAGAACCATATGTAACCCTTTCCCTGGACAGAAGTAGAAGGTCCCTGTGTGCCCAGGTGAGGGCTGGGATTCTCCCCCTGGCATTAGAAACGGGTAGATTCAACTCCATTCCAGAGGAAGAGAGAACTTGTTCATTATGTAATTTAAACGTGACTGAAGATCAAATGCATTTTGTGTTCCATTGTCCTCTGTATTATGAAGAGAGGCAGTTTCTTTTCCAAAAAATGCAGCATGTTAAACCTGAGATGTTTTGGCTAAATGATGAAAGTAAACTAGAATGGTTATTCAGGAAGGATGTATTTGCTTTAGCGAGGTTTATAAAAAAATGCATGGTCATTAAGAAAAAAAGAATTATTTGTATGACCTTATTTGTTTTCTAGGCGTGTTTTTCTGGATATTTGATTTTTGACATCTGATGACTCTGACCATTGTTTGTTTTTCTATGTGGTTGTGTCTTTTAAGCCTTTATGGGCTGGGCACCTGTGTGCATGACACACTAATAAAAACCAATCAAATCAAATCATGCACATGTCTTATGAGTCTATATTAATGTTTTTAGGAAAATCTTGCATATTCTGCCTTTAATGTGTTTTAGTCTGTAATGTTCCTTTAAAATAAGTAGGAAACTTGTCAAATCTGTGACCCAAAGCTAAAAATCTAACTGAGCTTGAACTTTCTTTGCTGTCTGATCTGGAGGCGACCTGACAGGAAGAGTCGGGTCATGTTGGGTTCGGGCAGGCATCTCGAGCTCAGCACATGGAGAGACAGCACAGTACACTTCCTTCAGCAAGGAATTTCTGCCATACGTGATAAACGGTAAATACACTGCATGTTGTTGTTTCAGCACTTGAAGATTCGAACCAGCAGCCTTTTTTAAGCATCTGCTCCCACCTTAACAGAACACTGAACTGATTTGTAAACTTAATAAATTGAAATTTCAGACCCCTGGGTATGTTGCAGCAAAGCGCAACTGATTGATTGCAATATTTATGGGAGATGAAAGCATAATTTAAAAAAAAAAAAAAAAACAACCTTGCTGACTGCCTGCCTGCTTGCATTAAGGCAGGGCTGCCACTCACAACAGAGAGCCTGGAATAGGTTTGAGGAAAAAGCAGCATGGAAAGCCTGTCTGGGGCTGAATTTACAGCTTCATTTGTTTTTCATTTACTTTACTCACACTGGGAAAAAGCTCAGCTCATGAAATACAGCCAGTGAAAAGCCCAAAGGGAGGAAGACCGAAGAAGTTCTCCAAATGAAGCACGGAGGTGTGCAAAGACAAAATGGTCAAGGATGGAGGCAACTAATTACATTTAATTACTGTAATGGAGTAGCTTTCTCTGTGTACCTGTACTTTTTAAAGTCAGTAATTGTCCTCTTCCTTAAGTGTGCTTTTGCTGAGCTATTGTACATCACTCTGTTCCCAATTATGTCAAAAGTGACAAACTGTGTTTCCAGTCAGTCAGCAGAGACTAGGAGAGGAATCTGCCATCATCTCCTTTACTTTGTCATTTCTCATTTTTCCACTTCAAAGAGTCGAGTTTGAACTCTCTCTCATCTGTCTCCTCTTTTTATAATTGCACGGAAAAGATCACATGGAGCACAGTTCTCTCCTCTAAAAAACAAAACTCACTAGCTTTTGCATTTTAAATCCGATGATTTATACTATTAGTATATTTATACACTGGAATTTTCTCTCCTTTTATTGATGCCAGCTGCATGAATAAAAATAAAATAAATGAATCAAATAATTCAACAGTTCAATAAAACTTTAATGTTAAAAAACTTTATTTAACCTTGATGTTTAACTTAACTGAGGTTACTGCAGCTGGGAAAAAGGTTTTTGACATTTAACTTTAAATCTGTTCTTCTCCAAGAGTGGCTACTTACCATTTAAATATATATTTTATGTCATTTTTTTTTTTTTTTTTATTCTTGTAATCCATTATTAGTTGTCTCTCAAAGATAAGTAACAAAGAGCAGTAACTAATCATTTTTAAAAGTCTGTATGAGACCACCCAGACTAAAAAATATACTGCACTCTGCAGAGTACAAAAAAAAAAAATCCACAAAATGGCAAATGGAGGACATCACAGGCGAACCTAAATACTTCATTGTGATTCATCGTAGTACATCCACCTGAAAAATGCCCTCCATTAAACTGCCATCCATCAGAGCTGCCTGTCTATTTTTTGAGGACCTTTTGTAACTCAGCCAGCCTCCTCCAAATGAGCACACACACTCCGTCGCTCTCAGACGCGCAGAAATTCATTGTAATTTCAGAGCACTTCAATTTCCACGTTTCACTCAGTGGAACGAGGCGCTGCAGCACGGTGAGAACACCACAGACGGCTGTTGTCGCGTGGTCGCCTCTTCCAGTGCGTTCACAGGAGAGACGCAGAGGAAAACACTTTGCTGACGTCCAAATCACCACCAAAGCTCATTTGTTTGTCTTTGCTTGTAACGAGGAATAGTTTGACCTGCACCATAATTCAAGAACATAGCTATCCTGAAACTAATGTGTGCTTTATGGAGACTTTTTGAGACTTAATGACATAGGACGCAGTACATTAATGTTTAGTGTTTGACACTGTGAATACACTGAAGGGGTGTGTTTGTATTGTAGTTTATGGTTCACGAATTTGATTTTGGTTCAGTTTGTTTTATATATCAGGGCGAAAAAACAAACAAACAAAAAAAAAAAAAACACTACAACAAAATGAAATCAACAAAATGTACTTGGACTATTTCAAACCAACATAAAAATACTTACAGTATATTCATTAATTGAGCTAAGTGTGTGGTCAGATGGCTTTCATGCAGTTCATGTGTTTGTAACACTGCTGTGCTGAACACCTCCTTTTTTTATGGTTCGCTTTTAAACCCCAAACTATGTGCATTTCTAAATGGTGGTTAAAAACTCGCCCAGGCACTATAAACCTGGTTCATTTACTGAAATGTTGAATGGTATGCACGTTCCCTGTGATAAATAAATAAATAAATAGATAAAAACCAACTTGTGCGTAGCAGCCATGTTGTAATTTGCAGCTCTTCTCTCCTCCTCTGCATTTAACTCTCAAGGCTAGAGGCGTTAGGGCTCAGGTCTGGTGCTCAGTGCATTGTTTTTTGAGTGCAAGTGTCCTTGAGCAAGACACTGATATAGGTATTGTAAAGCGCTTTGAGTGGTCAGTAAACTAGAAAGGCAGTCCATTTACCATTCAGCCAACACAAAGTGGAGGCTGCCTCAGTAAAGTGCCATAAAACCATTTAATGCACATTGACTCGGTGATTATTCAAATTCCATCAACAATATAAAGGAAAGATGGGAGACCAATATAGAAATTCCACTGGAGAACAAACTGCTTCGAGCAGACAGCTCAACACAGCTTAGACTCACCAACAGACTGAGCACCTCCTTAACACTTTGCTGGTAAAGGGATGTGCTCAGTGCCTTGCTCAAGGACACTTTGGCAGGATCAGACAAGCCGGCTGCTGTGGAAATCAAACCTGCAACCTTCTGTGTACAGAACGTTCACAGTGCTGAAAGCAGAGTGTGATTTGTGAACCGTGGAGAAAATGTTAATCGAGTCCCAGAGAACAGCGAGGCGAAGCTATTCCTTCTATGATGTTGCTGAGAATACTGCAGTATTGCACACACACACACATACACACACATACACACACACACACACACACACACACAGCAACAACAACATTTCTGGAATAATAAAAACGTCTTGTGAATGTGTATTTAACTTCCAGTACTGTATAAGCTTATTTCATTGTTTGTGTAAGTGTGTGTGTGTGTGTGTGTGTGTGCGCGCGTGTGTGTGTGTGCATGTCCCCAGACTGCTGCTCTAAATAAGACTGTGTTCTTTTTAAACTTGGCTGGTTAGATAAGCTTAAAAAAAGCACAGTGACATCGCAGCGCCGAGAGCACTATGCAGGCTGAAGGGCACTGGTGTGTGGGCGCGCATGTGTGTGTGTGTGTGTGTGTGTGTGTGTGCTAGCGTGTGACTGATGGGAGAGAGAGGAAAGCTGTGTTACCTTGGGGTCAAGCGGTGGGCGTAAACCTGAGGTGCACTGACACACACAAACGCACACACACACACACACACACACACACGCACACACACACACACACAGCAGGTATGCCAATCCCTCTGCATGTTATTCAGAAAAGAACACTAAATATTCAGTCTAAGCTGTACCCTTGCCAAAGGCTGGACACACACACACACACACACACACACATGCACACATGCACAGCCTGTGACAGACAGGTGTGATTGACTAAGAAGGTTAAAGATAAAATGTGTTTTAATGTCAGACAAGTCTCAGTAGACGAGTCCTGACACTGAGCCTGTCTCTGTTTTGTCTCCGTCTTTGTTTGCTCAAGTGTTTCTGCTCCGCACTTCCCAGACATCACTTGTCAATCAAATACTTTGGGCGGGACTTGGGTTTGATGCAGAATGAGTTTCTCTTCTTTATCTCTTTCATCATGGTGTCTGTCGCTGCTCATGCTCACTACCCAGTTCTTCTTCTGCTTATTACAAACTAACTGGAAACATAACACACCTCAGTTCCTGTGCAGCAGGAGAGGCACCACACACACCACAGTGTTTAGAACAGGCAATGAAAAAGCTCAAAAAAAATATGAAAATGAAATTAGCAAAAAAGGCAAGTGACATCCATTTATTTGGTTTGAATTAAATTGCTGCAGATTCCTTGTCACTATAGCTGAGTTATCTACATTTCAGCCAGAGTACGCTAGCCATTTAAAGTTTTCTTCCACACAAAGCTGTGACAGTTTGAAGCATTTGTAAGGGGTTATGGTGAGTAAAATGAGTCTTTCATGATGTCTCATTGGTCCAGGTCAGAGGCATCTCAAGGAAACTGAATCAGGTCAACTGGACTTAGTTATACAGTGGTGGGAAAAGGTTTTCGGACACCCCATGCATTTGTGAAATATTGCATTAAGAATGACTCTTAGGTCTTCAAGTGCAATTTCTTTTAGTACAGTCACAGCCAAAATACTCAACAAATCCTAAAAAAAACATTAAAAACTTCAAATTGATTGGTTCCATAAAAATACATAAGAAATTTTGAGTATTGGGTCATTTTGGTACCAGTGATGAAGGTCGTTCTTTTTATTAAAAGACACAATTTTTGTTGCCAAGCTTGGTGTCTATATAAAGCCAGGACATTTGAAAGTTCTTCAGACACAAAAATGGCTAAAACAAGGAACCTAATGCTGGAAACACGCCTGAAGATGAAGATTAAACTGTCAAGAATTTAGTTTTGTTAGTTTTTCTTGTAAACAATACACAAAAAAATACAATTTGCATTTGTTTGTATCTGTCTAATGCAGCCACACCTTTTGAAACACAAAAAAGATTTTTCCACAAATATTTCATGATAATATTTGAGATTGTGAGATTGTGTAAAATTTTAAGGGAGTCCGAAAACTTTTTTCCACCACTGTATGTCTAGAAGACGTTTTGGCCCTTATCCAAGTGGCTTCCTCAGTTCATGCTGTTCATTGGATTAGACTGGGAGTCTGACTGCCAGTCTAATCCAATGAACAGCATAAGCCCGGTTGACCTGATTCAGTTTCCTTGAGAGGTGCTTCATGCTGGCCAGCTAGGTTAGCTACAGTTTGCAGACGTTAACTGGAGGAGCTCACAGGAGAAACATGGTCTTTGATAATGGGGTTAATCTTGTTGCTGTACTGTCACATTTCCAGCCAAATGACCACAGCAGTTTCTACATGTAAAATCATGACAGGCCAAAAAAAATAGCTACTAGTTATTAAAGGCAACCAGCTTTATATCGTTACAGTGTGGGTAACATACTGTATGCAAATGAGCAATGCTTACCTTCCCTCCATGTTGCCCCCCTCCCCATATATTCAAGGTTACTCACAGCCTTCAGTCACCTACAATGCCCTGGATCCTTTACTGGCGAGCAATAATAACTCAGTCCAGCACGGCGAGAACAGAGCAAGTCAACACCATTGCAACTACATATTGTCTAAGAGAATTTTTTCCTACTCCAGCAAGCCGGTATATGGAACATTTAAATTTAATTGCATTCTGGTTGTTGTAGGTTTTCTACCTTTTTGAGCCCCTTTTCTCTGTTTTCTCTGGCCATGTGGCAGCAATGTCAAACATATCTGGCCCATTCTGCAGCAGTGACAGCTCAGTTTTAGGAAAATACCGCCTTTCAAGCAGTAAAATACCCCTTTAACGGTGCAGCATGTAAAATTGCTGAGGGCTGATTGAAGTGAGGATGACTTCAGGTGAACTGAAAAAAAAAAAAGAAAATAAAAAACAAAATGATGTGCTTATATGCCACGTTTTTGTCAGCTGACCGCTGCAACATTTGGTTTTCAGCGTCACTAATCAGCTCAATCATTCATTAATACTCGTTCTGTTCCCCATGCCTCATTTTCTTTCTCTCCCTTTTTTTTCTTGCTGCCAATACATCGCTCCTCAATCTCACCATCCATTATTTGCTCTCTTAAGTTCTTTCCCTCTATCTGCCTCTCTCTCTCTCTATCTGTTTTCAGGTCAGGATGCACCACATGAATCATGGATGGCCTGCTAGGACTCACACCTGCTGTCCCACTGAGGGGGACAGGTACACACACACACACACACACACACACACACAGACCCTTGTTCCTACCCACTGCAATATAAATTATTCAGCCTGAGAACAGAGAGAGGTCTTTCTTAGTGTGTGAGGCTGCATTTGCACCACAGCTGCTCTGACCTTACCATGCAACATGTGCTTCTCTAGCAGCGTGTGTGTGTGTGTCTGTGTGTCTGTGTGCCCAACAGATACTTAGAGCTCATCCATTAAATATTCAGCCCTCAGTCACAAAGGAGGCAGAGGTGGCCTTAACAGAATATTAACGACAGGTTGACATTAGCCATGACACGTTTCCAAGCTGAAAATCAGTGGCATCTCTCTTTAGCAGAGTGCCCCATGGTTACATCCCACGAGGATATCACAGGGCCATTGAGTAAGATGGCTAATCATCCAAATATCATTGTCAAATTAATATGAAAGCTTAGTGTAATTACTATAATCCAGTGAGACTGTGGTGAATGCAACTGTCAGCCTCTGTCTCCCTGCAGTGGTGTTGTTAGCACTTGTGTTTCTCCATATTAAGACCACATTTCCCATCAGCCCCATCACATTGAAAGCGATTTTTTCCAGAAACTCTGAAAGCTTTAGCTCCATTTGCTCTGGCAGAACAGCACCCTCTTCCTCTTCGCTGTAAAGAAACACAGCAGATTTCCCAACTAATCCCACCTGCTGACACACCAACAGGTCCTCCAACCTATATGAACACATAAATTGTTTGTTTTTACCTTCTAATACGACCCACAGGAGTGTTTCCCATATTAGCGCCCCCTACCAGTGGCAGGAGATATGCCACAAGCCATGGTGCATATGTGTCAAAGAGTCACAGTTTGGTTAAGTTTAGGAACCAAAAGTACTCGGCTCAGGTTGAGGTTAAGGTTAGAGGACCCTCACTGTCATGGTGAATAATAAACACTTCACTGGTCTCTGGGCTGAAATAGTCCAGTCGTTTTATGAAAAAACCTAGGACAAACTGCAAGAGAAGCAAACTCAACTGATTTTGTATCCTCAGTTTGTCCTGAGTGAGGGGAAAAAAGTCCCAAGAAATCCCATTGGTGGAAAGTTTTGAAAATCACCTATTTATGACCACATATTACCAAAAAACACTGTTTTTAACACACAGGGGAAAGGGGTTCAAAATTTGACTTTCAGATATCACTATGAAAATTCACAAGTTGATTACACACACAAAGACAAGAAAAAAAGTCAATTACAAGTTCTTTGAATTATTCTGTTTACACATGCATATCACACATTATCTGATTTGATATGCGCTAATAAGGAATATAAGGAATAAATGCCAGAAGAGACATTTAAACAGTGAATTAAAAGGTTACTATATATATAGTGACCTTTTAATTCAAAATTCAAAATTACTGGACTAAAAGGCCTGTTAAGGGGCAAGCTTTCCACTGGTGAGCCATCCATTGTTGTTACTGACACGACCAGTAGAGGGCACTTAACTTGAGAAGCTAACTCTAGGTTGTAATAAGCTGCTAAGATGACCTATAGTTTTTTGGTGGAGGACAGTCCCTGAGAGGAGAGGCTGGTAGAGACTGTCAGGCTGACCACTGATGGTCTGGCTTGTTTACAGTAATTTGACTAATATCTCTTAAAGAAAGTGATGATGATTTATTGATGTTAAATCACACTTCTACACAGCTATGGCTACACTTCCTGTTTTCTGTCCTTGTCAGATGAGCTCTTCTTTGTCTCCGGTTGATCTTTTTCCTCCCTTCCTGTCTCCAGTACTGAACTCCCTACCTCATAGTACACACTTACTCACATACACACACATATACACACACACACACACATGTATGTACACACACGCTTAAGCACACACACTAATGCTTTTTGTCCCATTTCCATGGCAGCAATCTCAGCAGCCCCCAGTGGACCTCAGGCGATTTGTTGCAGGTTTAATATCTACTACTATTACTCTACACACACACACACACACACAAACACACAGGCAATCTCGGCACACCTGCTTCCTCTCTGATCCAGAAGAACCGAGCTGGTGTCTGCTGGCTGGCCTGACTCACCGCTCCAGAATATCATCAGTTGCATCTCCCTGAAGACACACACACACACACACACACACACACACACGGTTCTTAACACGTGAACAAAACTCCGGGAGAACAAAACCCCTGATCAGACCGGCAGGTAGTCAGCGGTCTATAAAGTTCAGAAGCAGTCATAAATCATTGATCATCATCAACAATGATTTTTTCCTGCTTTAGAAAGGAAAGAAGACAATCTAATCTTATCTACAGTTTACCCACCTTTCTGATCACTTAGAGTGGTGCAAAGTTATAGAAATGTGGTCTTTTAAGGAGGAAAAAGCGTGAAATAATGCTCTCTGATGATGTTTGCTTTATTCTGTGACAATACTATCTGTCTGTCTGTCTGTCTGTCTGTTGTATGTGTTTGTTTTGTACCACACCACTGCTTATTTCTATCCTGCTTTCTTGCTGTATCCTATTATCTGCTGCTTCAGCCCCCCAGTTTCCCCAGAGGGATCATTAAAGTTTCATCCAAAATATCTATCTATACATCTGTCTGCACATCCTTCCACCACCAGCCCCCCTCCTTTCATCCATCCACCACATCTCACTGTCTAGGTACTGATGTATTCTCAGCCCTGGCAGTGTGAGGCCTGCTGTGTGTGTGTTTGATCTCCAGTGTGGCACCCAAGGGTTCCTGAGCCACAGTCTTTGTTGTCTGTCTCTTCTAACTGGGATCAACCACTTCCTCCACCCCGTCTGCCCAGCCCACGGAGCATCCACATCCACACCGGACAACATGGAACATCTATTATTGACACTGGAGGACGGACAGTCTAAATAATGAGTGTGCATGTGGCTGACAGGTGGGACATTGCTAAGTATGCAGTGTCCACTTCATTAGGTACACCTTCCTGTTTGTTAACAGGCGGCCCGTTCCTTTGTCACACCCCTCTGTGTCTGATTCAGACGCCAAAAGCATCTTTTGGTGGGGGGTGGGGGGTGATGCGGGTCCAGGGGGGAGGGATAAAGTGCGGGTCGAGTCGGGTGCACCAGTGTTAATTTCATCGTCTATTTTTCAATTTAGTTTTAGTCTTAGTCTTGTGTCAGATGCCCTTTTTACTTTTAGTCATATTTAGTCAACTTGAATTCTTTTTTGTTTAGTCACATTTTAGTCGACAAAAAGTCTTGGCATTTTAGTCGAAGAAAATCCAAAGTATTTTAGTCTAGTTTGAGTCAATAGTCTTTTTTTAGTCTCTGACCTGCATCATGTTGGCTTTTTTTATTTAACAATATATTAAATTATTATTATTATTTTAAAAATGGAAATTGCTTATCAAACAGACCTAACAATTCAGCTACCAATGAACGAGCAGTAGCCTAGTATGCATGTGATAACATAGATTGAAAAATAAGCCGAAGTGAAACCTCTTCTCTGAATAGACAAGCTAAGCCAGTGTGCTGCTGTTAGCCAGTGAAAATAGAGCAGAGTGGCAACTCTTCACTTTGTTACACAATCTATGTCAGTGCACTGCTGTTTTAACTTTGTTCTCGCCGCTACGCTTCAGACAGCACCGGTGGGTGTGTGATCCTCAGTCATAAACACACACACACACACACACACACACACACACACACCCCGGCATGAGCACACAGCAGCGCAGGAGGAGAAAAACTAACGCGCATCTAGTGAATGCACTTTTTGGATTGTAATTTAAAAGTCTATGACCGACAGCTGATTGGCCTGGTCGGCGACCTGTTTAAAAAAAAAAAAAAAAAAAAGACGGGCAGGCCGGCGCTTCGGGAAATGTCCCGGTTCTCCAGACGTACAGTCGTACAGGACGATATGCAGCGGTGCGTTCAAGTGCAACTCCAAAAAGGAGGACAGATAAGCGTCCGGCTTGAGGCTGCGCCGGATGCCGGACAAGGCATTTAAATTCTGGACTGTCCGGCCTGAATCTGGATGTATGGCCACCCTACTCAAAGGTGCCAACTAGCTGAGCTGCTGTTGCCTGGATTGGAGGAAAACTTTCCCCTGTGTGCGGTGTAGAAGCCCAGAAATTCAACAGAACTTAACAAGGTGTTTTTGGTTACTTTTGACTTTTCTCGTCAGGGCCCATGGCTCAGGAGGTATAGCGGTCATCTGGTAATTGGAGGGTTCGATCCGCAGCTCCTCCAGAGAACGTGCCAGAGTGTCTTTGAGCAAGACACTGAACTCCTAACCACTCCTGACGGGCAGCTTGGCACCTTGCATGGTATTGGAAGTCATCAGTGTGTGAATGTGTGTGTGAGCGGGTGAAGGTGAGGCAGTCGCTGCAAAGCACTTTAAGTGGTTGGTAGACTGGAAAAGCTCTTCAGAATATAGCCCATTCACCATCTGTGAGTGTATCAATGTAGTGACACATTACACACACACATAAAACTACACATCACACATATGCAGACAAGACCTGACAAGTTCTTGATAGGGAAGTTGTATGTTGTCATCTGCTGGGTCAGATCAACAAACAGACTTCACTGACATTTTAATGTTAATGCTGTGGGTTTCATCTGAGGACAGCATTAACATTCAAATGCTTTGCTATTCAAAATCACTGCAAGTGTTATTCATATCAGTGTGTAGAAGAAAGTCTTTCAGTCGCTACTGCCTGAGCCTGAAATGTGCATTGGCACCTGCACACACACACACACGCACGCACGCACGCACGCACGCACGCACGCACACGCACACACACACACACACACACACACACACACACACACACGCACAAACACAGGCACTCTCATCCTCATAAGCTATAGGTAATTGCAACATTGTGCTGTGCCCTCAGGAGGGCAAACATCGTTACCAAAGACACACACACACACACACACACACACACACACACACACACACACCTATGTATTTAATGCTTCAATAGACTCATAGCTGTGTTTGCCACATGGTTCAAAACATTGTTATTTCAGTCAGAGCAATAAGGCAATAAGGAATTACAGAGAGAAAAGAATGACCTGGGTCAAGGCCAAGGGGCATGTCAGAAATGTGTGTGTGTGTGTGTGTGTGTGTGTGTGTGTGTGAGTGTGTGCTTTTTGCCACAATTGTGTTTCGATATTCCTGACCCATGTTCAGTCACACACACACACACACACACACACACACCACATTCAGCTGCACAGTACCAAAATACTGTACTAGTGTCCCCTGAGCAGCTTCACGGTGCTTTGCTCAAAGGCACTTTGACAGATGATGGGAGAGTCCTATTTTTAGTCCCTCAGTTGGTTTGATGTTTCAAACTGGTGACGGAGCGTAGCTCTGAGATGAACAGCCAGCTCTCTGTGGAGGGAGCTGCACTTCAAACATTCAAACTCATACTCAAAAAATGGCGGATTCTCAGCCAATTAATCACTACCTGCTAATTTTAGTGCATTAAGGACATGCGCCACATTTTTCTGTTAGAGGTAGAAACATTTTTTCTACGAGAACTATTATGAGAACTATTACTTATTTGTTGACAAAGTGAAGATAATATTGCAGATCAAAACATGCACGCTTTTTTCTGAATTAAGCGCAGGTACAGAAATTATATATCAGGTGTTACACTAGAGGACAGGCCCACCTGAACCATAAGATCCAAGACGTGACCTGGAACCCGTGCCAGTTCAAAGGTCCATCAGGTCTGGGTCAAGTCCTGTTGTACTGCCAAGGGCTCCAGGTCTGTTTAAGATTATATGCTAATTTTAGCATTTGCAGCAACCATCAATTGTTATTATCGTTGCTAGATAAAACAAAACTGCAAAGCTGATTTCAAATGAGTTGCATTTGTAACCCGTCACCACAACAGCAAGCGGGCTTTTAATCTGAAATAACGAATGGATTAGCCATGCTGGTTCAAGCAGCAAGAGAAGATTAACACATAATCTGCTGGATGTACAGGATGTCCACAAAGTCTCTTTACAATTTAACAAATCTATTACAAAAGCAACTGATGACATATGTTAATCAGATTTGTTCTATGTACTCAGTGGTTATCAAAGTTTTTAATCACACTGGACATCAACGACCTGAAGCTAAAGATCACTGATGCCACTGCCACCGTTGATGAGGCTCAATATCTCTCCTCATTTAATAATTTCCACAGATTTGTCTCTTCATTTGCTTTTGTAATGAATTTGTTAAATTGTAAAGAGACTTTATGGACACCCTGTATTTTCTTGCAAGGAGGACGGATTATAGTTTTTTTGATTTTTGTTTTTTGAGTACTTGTAAATTGATGTTAACTTGTTCGGGTATGGTTCAATTCCATGGTGTCATGTGTCATCGTGTCATCTCCAGGTGTTTTTGGGTTTGGGCACAATTTTTTATTAATTTTTTTTTTTTTTCCACCTATGAAGAGCTCTATGTTATACCACTGTTTGTAGTAGTTTGTCATTCTGCGTGTCTCTTTTTCCTCCTCAGAACCGCAGCACATGTCCATGCTCGGCCCAAAAGTGCTGGCCTCTTCTGTTCTCACTTGTCATTTCATCTGCACCGTGCTTTTCTCAGCTCCCTACAGGCCGACTGGAATTTCACCCTTTTCATTCAGGCGGTGCAGCCGCAGGGTCAACTGCTTTCACCCTAAGCCTCATGGGTAATGTAGTATAATAGCTGCCTTTCTTGTTCAAAGCCTCTGTAGCTCCAGGTTCAGTCACATAAGACCCCAGCTCAGTCATTTGAAACAGCTCATATACAGGGGGGATATACGGAATCTACAGCAAACCTCTGCGGCCAGTGGTAAATATCAGTTCCTGTATGTGTTTGAGTGAACTGTTTGTCCACTTTGGAAAAATGTGCTTGTTTAAAATTCCTCAGGCCATATTCACAAGAACAGATTTTGTATGCAGAGATCTTGTGGTAATCCTCAGTGTCCTTGTTTAATTGATTTTGCTGGCATGTTTGTTTCTGACTGCTCACTGCTGAGGTGTTTCTGCTCTGCTCTTCCCAGATATCACCTGTCAATCAAACATTGTGGGTGGGACTTGGATTTTCTGTCAGTGGAGTTTGAGTTTCTCCTGTCTTTGTCTGTTCAGCCTTGGTGGATATCGCATCTTATACTAACTACGCCGCTCTTCGTCTTCTGTTTATTGCAAACAAACTGGAAATGCGTAACTTCCTGTGTGGCAGGAAAGAGCTACTAGACACAGACAGACGATTCTGTATTTCATCAGCCATTTTCCCACCAGCGTCATTTGTGATGTTCCATTTGTCTGAAAAACTCAAAACTGAGTCAATGTCAATGTCAATGTCAGCTTTATTTGTATAGCACATTTAAAACAGCCAGTGGCCTACCAAAGTGCTTTACAGTAGAGAAACAGAAGCAACAAAAGGCAATAGCAGGCAATAGTAAAAAAAAAAAAAAAGACATGTAACATATAAAAGACATACAATACAATAGTCAACAATGATCATCAGTTCACCGGTGTAAATTACCCACAATGCATTGTAGTTGGTTTGACATCAATATGTAGGTGGAGCAAATGATATCAGTGTGAGTAAACAAACAAATATGACAGTCATCCTAAGGAGATTCATCTGTTATAATGCGTGTTGCTTGATGTAAATACTTCTCCTCACCCTTGTAGAACATTCGAGGTACACTGTAAGTGAGGACTGTTTAGACTCAACTAACAAGAACTGAGCAATAAGCTGCAAAAATTCAAGGTTGAGAGCTCATGGTCCTCATCATTAACCTGAACCATGGATACAGCCATTGGCAAATTTGCATAGTGCATACCTATGTATCGTTATTATTATTATTAATTATTAACTATGGATATTGTTATTATTATGATTATTGTGATTATTATTATTATTATTATTATTATTACTTTATTATTGTTGTTGTTGTTAACAATATTGATCAGAAACAAAAATAATTGCAGGGCTAACAACCTAATGCATGTCAAAATCATCCAAGAAAAACAGCAGGAAACAAACTGCTGTCCTGTCATTAACATGGGCCAGCAGGTGTTTGGGATTAAACTATCTGACAAGAACAACACCTCGCCGCCGAGGCTGAGTGAGTACGACGCCAAGTGCATTTCATTTAAATCTGCTGCTCCTCTCCTACTCACTCTCCCTCCGATCTCCAACTGGCCTCCATGTGACAGATGTTGTTCCATATTACCGAGGGCTGAGGGGAAATGAAGCAACTAAAGAAACGCAGCAAAGCAACCCTGAAAACGGTCATATTTCTCTGTGGTGTCCCTAGCTGCACTGTGGGCGACGCTCTAACTGTTCAGTTTTGGCACTGAATCTTTGTCATGGCCGCCCAAATATCAGGGATGATACACTAGGTTGTACTTTCACTTCTAGCTGACAACAAAAGAGATGGCAGTTATTTCAAATGCTTGAATTAAAAATGACTCCCCAGACTCGTGGTTAGAAAGGTGGTCCTACTTTCAATCCCTGCAAAAGCCAAGTGTCCTTAAAACACCACACCCCTGCTCGTTCCCTCAGTGTGTGTCTCTGCATAAGAGCATCAGCCACAGTGCCAGAGAACTTTTTGTATCCTAACACGAACTAACATTTGGTCGTGAGGGCATCCAGGTGGTGCCACTCCATGTAACCAATATTTGATATTCCCAGCTTACCACCTGCAACGTTCCCCATCTGTCAGAAGTGTTTGCTTTGCACTACTCAGAGCCTGCCTTCCCCAGGTTATCAGCCAGATCCTGGCACTGAATGAGACGCATCAATTCAGCCAGGCATTGTTTGGCGTGGTGATAGCAAACCGCAGCAAAACAAGTTAGCCTGAGAGCGCTCGGCTCCGCTGGGCATGGAGCAGTTGGTGCTGATGATGCCGTGCAATACACACAGCAGCATGTACAATAAACTGCAAGTCGCTTTTAGATGAGCTTTCAATTTTTTTGCTTGATTCAAAAGCTGTTGTTTTTTTTTTTTTTTTTGGCTGAAGAGAAGGAACATGTAACTTGGCGTTCTGCTTCTTCCACTCCCTCCTTCTCCACTCTCCACTTCTGCACCTCAGCACTTTGCTCAAGGACACTTTTAGCAGGGATGATGCCTCTTGCTGTCATGAGGGCCTGAACCCAACTCCTCTGGTTGAAGGCTTCTTCTTCTTCTTTTTCTTCTTCTTTTTCTTCTTCTTCTTCTTCTTCTTCTTCTTCTTCTTCTTCTTCTTCTTCACAACACCATCCTGCAAACAAAGACTGTCACTTGTGTGCTGAGTAGGCTTTATATCCCTTAAGTCCAAACTCAGATCAATTCCACTCACATAAGGAAACATTACAGTCATTAAACAGAAGGTTTTCCTATTAAGAGATGCAGATTTTACTGTGTAAAAGGCATGCATCCAGCACATTTTTTTTTCTATTGGAAATATGTGAGGATTTACAATTTTTCTCAATTGCTAAAACACTAAACCCTATTGTCTGAACCAAATGCTCCATTGCCTGAACCCACTGATTGAATCAGTCACTCTTTTGGCAAAACCATAAGCACTTTTCACCTGTTTAGACACAACTTACCAACACATTTTCATTGGGATGCACCTGTGTTGCATAATGGTGAGCACTGGTGGCAAAAGTCAAACACAAGTAAAGCACTGGTGTCACTGGTTGAACACAACAACTCAAAATTGATCACACTTGTGGCTAATGATGTGAGGGAGCATATATAAGCCAGTTCAGAGAGCACTGCTGTGTGAGGCCCTACAATGGACAGAAATCTGAGAGGAGGAGTTTGTGTGAGAGGAGGTCGAGGTGGTTGAGGAGGTCGACACAGTACGGAGAAATGATGCTGTTGCTGAGAAATGCACTTCTCATTTGTATTTTTTTGTTCTTTATTTTGACGAAGGCTTACTGTATATGTATATGTACATATATACATATATACTGTATATGTTTGTTTTTGTACTGTGCAAGTGCACAAAATTTCTGTTTTTTGTACTTTTTTTTTTTTTTTTTTTTTTTTTTTTTTACTATATACAAGTGCTAAATGCACAGGTTTTTTGTTTTGCAACATGCATTTAGCCTACAGTGAACACTAAACATTTATTTGTACAGCTTCATGTCCTGAGCATTGTGTTTTCTATTTTTCTATGTAGTGTTTAGTGACTGCTCAGTAGTGTTTTTAATTTTGATTGACTCGGGACACAATTTGACAACAGAGTTCAGTTTTGAGCACAGATTGAACTGTTTTGAGGTGAAAGTTTGGTTTTGCAAGAGGAGTCTGAGGTTTTGTGAATGTAGCTTGAAAATTGGGTTTTGTGTTCACAGGTTAGAGAAAAGGAGAGCAACTTTCGAGAAATGTGTCTTAGCAATTGAGAAAAAATGTAAATCAAAAACCTAAATCAGTGTCTGACAGATGCCAGTACAGGTCATACTGTAATATTGTTAGTAATACAGTTCTCATTTACCATGAGCTTTGCTAAGGTTGTTTTATCTCAGCCAGTGCATAAACTTTGGCTAAACCTTTTTTCTTCACATGATAAACACAGGACAGTAACTGTTACTGCCCCACAATCTTTTCTCTGTGGAAGAATATAATCTTCCAATCATTCAAGTCCACAACATGTAATCTGTGTTTACGCTTGTTACACAAAATTTGAGAAGACTGAGTATAACATGTATAGTATCACTTGAACTTTTTTCACACACTTATGGTAAAGAACGGTAAAGAATTTCCAATAGAATTACTTTGCACAAAGTCACAAAACTTTTATTTATTTATTTATTTTTTCTAAACAGCGAGGACAGTATCATCTGTCAGACATGAATGTGGACTTTGGGCTCTTCACAACTCGAAATGTGACTGGGTTAAAGTTAATTGAATGAATACATATAAAAATAATATCCGGATGTTGAGAGGATCTTCAAAGCTCAGATCAATGACCTTCCTAGCACTAAACCTATAATTTTTCACAAATACCTTTAATCAGAATACATAATGGTAACATAATGGAATATATAAAAGGGGACTGCTGCTAAACCAAATGTCACTGTATTTTTTATGTACAATGACAATCTATCTATCTATCTCTATATTTAGATAGATAGATAGATAGATAGATAGATAGATATCAAGAATATATAAATCTTTACAGATATTTAGTTCCTACCCAAAGCTGTCAGGACTGTATAAGCCGTCAGTCTTGCAGTCTTGACAGCAGACGCAGTAGAAAGTGTGAAGATGTGAAGCTTTTGCCGGGCCGACAACATTAGCAGCACTGGCTGGCACTAATGATGGAATGGATACTGCTGTATTCACAGTAGCCTGTCAGCAGTAATGCTGGCTTGGCTATGAGCTAAGACAGCATGATGGAGCTAAGCTGTTATTGTGTGAATGCTAATGAGAAAACTTGGCTTCTGTGGACAGTAATGTCAGAGCCAAAGGCTGCTCATTTTTCTGTCTTTCTCTGCCTTCCTTTCTCTGTCTTTCCCCCTTTCTATTTCCGATTTTGCTATCTATCGTCGCCTCTAATTCTGTTTTTTTGTCCCTTCACTCTTTTCCTCTGTCTATCTCCATTTTTCCATTGCATTTCCTTGTCTTTCACCCCTCGCTCCCTCCGGTCTCTGATTTGCAGTATTTGGACACCCCTGCCACAGCCATGAATACTGTTATTGTAGAGCATCAATGCTAATATGCTGAGTTTGGCCCTATGGCAGACAGCGATAAGATATTTACATAGACGGAGAGATGCCGACTCTGTCCTCGCCAGCGGTTGGCACCGCTATAAAGAATGCTGAGTACCATATCAATGCTAATATGAAAAGCTTGGTCCTGGTGGCAAACAGTTGGTGACATATTTACATACACATAGAGGCCTTGGCAGCATTCTACATGTGATTGGCACTGCTATAAAGAAATCCAGTAGCAGGATTAGATTTTCGCCGGTGTGATGTGAAATTTTCTCTCCTGTGACTGTGTGGCCCTCCGATGCTTTGGTACAAATGATGGCAGCCTTTCAAAGTGGTCAGCATAATAATGCCACACCGATGGTACCAAAATAAAAGTGTAAGATTGTGACAGCATGCTAGCTTAATGCCACTTTTGTGTCATGTAGGACAGAAGGTGGAGGTTAAGAGTCCCCTCTCTGCTACTTGCAGTATTCATGTCAGTTTAAGGTTGAACAGGAAATTTAAGTAAGCATTACAATTCCTCAAGTCTATATAAACACACAACACTGTTTAATTTAACAACAGTATGTTCATGTTGTACATTTTATGATAGGCAGAGTTGGTTTGTGGCTAAAAAAGCATGCATAATTAAACTAAGATTAATTTTGGATTTATTTACACGTATTTAAGAAGATGAAGATGGTACTTACAGTAAATACCAAATGGCATGTATGTGACATTATTATTTAGGAGGTGTGGGTTGTGGGGGATTATCATTGCAAATGCATGCTTCAGAGCTGAGGTGTGTTCAAATCCATGCAACTTTATTTTAAATTCTAGTGGAGATCCCAAATTTCCTTCGGGATCATAATAAGTTGAAATTGAAGTTTTCCAGCAATATCAAATATGTTCTGCTGAATTACAGGGAAATGCGTAGAAAATGATCCACTCATTTCACTCAATATAAGAATGATGTAGCTCCACTGAAGCGTTGCAGGCAGCAGATGCAGAATATTTTCACTGACGCACAATACAGAAAAATGTTGTTTCTACCTTTCAAGCTACTTAAGAGGAAATGTAAGCAAAGCTCAGAGTTCAAGGGGTTAAAGGATCAGTTCGCCCCAAAAAGAGAATTCAGTGATTATTTACTCACTCCATGTACTTTGAGACTCCAAGTTTGTAGAGACACTAAACACACAGCAATGTAGCTGCCACTTCTCAGCCTCACCCTGCATGTTAAAGATGAACAACAGCTAGATAACTTTAAAAAACTGGTACGTAATATCACCTGAAATATTATTTATTAGTAGCAATCATCGGCATGCATGATTGAATGATATTCCTAAACTTAAGATATTTAACTTACCAAGTTTCATTTCACAAAAGTCAGAATCACCATGACACAGCATTATTTTTTTCCACAGTTATCTAGTTAACTTTCTAAAATACCCTCTGGATTTTAATGTCGACTGGAGAAAAATCATGGACAAGGGAAGATGCAGACTTAAGACTGGAGTGACTTCTGACCAGTGGAGAAAGGAGAAAGCATTCTGTACATTTTTCCTATTTGACTGGTTAGTTAGCTTGTGAGCTATTCTAGCTATTGACCCTATGCACCCTGCCGATTTTCATCATTGCCTTTGCATTTCTGCTTGATAGACTCCATATGTGTTTGTCCTTGTCATAAAATTAACTGTAAAGAAAGACAAATGAATAGGCTTGCCTTTTTTCATTCAAAACGAATCGACTATGGAAGCTCACAGATCATTTGCTACATATTGTGATTACAGTAAAAATACAAGATCAATAAAACAGTGGCATACATGTTGCCTCGAAAAATTCTGTGGATACATCATGCTGGAATTCTAGCAAACAAGCTGTTGTTATCTGAAATGCTTGCAGCCCTGGTCAATATTCAAAAGAGATCTGGATGTGAACATCACAGCGTTGTAAATCTGAAAAACCAAACTTTCTGCACATCTTTGAGGGTCATGCATTTATTCAACAGTCATCAGGGTCTAACAAAGTACTCCACATCTGAAAGAGTGAAATTACGAATGTAAGTAAATCCATGGAAATCTCAGTTATTCATATTTAATTGTACATTAAAATTGTAAGTTTTTTAAAAGAATAATTCCACACAAAGTGGAAATTCAGCCATTAGCCACTAATCAGTCTGACCCCATACCGTCTTAGCCTTCCAAAGTATTGAAGTGAAGCACGCCTTTGCTTTACAGCTAAAATAAAATGTCCTTCATGTTTCTCCAAACAGCTCATGCAGCATAATCAAAGTGTTTTGTGGTGAAATTATTGCACTGTCAGTCCAAAAGTCCAATATCAGCCTCAGTATTTTCCTCACTGACAACACTCTGCACATCCTAAGCGCTGTGCGTCTGGTGTCTCTACCAACTTGACCGGAGTTCAGACTGACGCGGGATGATGTTCCTCTGCAGGGCCAAACAGCGATAGCCTGGGCTTACTCTTAATCCTGGCTCCCACAGCAGGGGCACACAGGGCTGCCAAGGGTGAAATAGAAGGTGAAACAAGGCAATGCAGTGCTAAGTCATTATTCACGTCAATGGATTTCTGCCGACGCAACATTTTGCTGATGTCGCAGGGAAGGCCTGTGAGTGATATCCTGTCATTCGTCAATCTTCAAATGAAAGTATAAATCATCTTTTATGTTACAAGGGAGTTTCATCATCTTTTTGCCCTTGAACACCTGGTGCAAAGTCCTTGCATATTTTCTGCACATTAGTGTCCACAAAGGTAAGTGTTAATTTCATTATGCAAAAAAAAAAAAAAAATAATAAAATCTCATTTTGGCCCAACAATAGTGCTCTATTTTTGCACTTTGATTGCCAGCTCAGCAGCAGTTGCAGAACAATGAAGTGGCCTTTTCTTATAGTGTTGTAGAGCTTTTTTATAAATGGGCTTGCAGGAGAGAAGTGGCTGTTGACTCAATGCCATTTCCAGAGTGGCAGCAATTTGGCATCACTGTGTCGACTGTGGCTGTAGTTAGTAGTGATTTAAAACCTTGGCACTATGATACTCATTTTTGTTTTGATTTATCCCCTTGTTGCTCTGAAAAGCTAACTGATATGAACCATTTTCTTAAAACAATAACTTGACATTACAGGCATTGTATTCTTAAAGTCTTTTTTTTTTTTTTTTTGGAAAGAGAAAGTTGGCAGAGACCTGTTCTTGTGTAACACCCAGAAGTATCAAGACATGTATTGTCTTGCTATTTTTGTAAACCAAGGGGGGGATTTTATCTTTTCTCAGACACAGCTTTCCCGGGGAGGTCAGGTATAGTGAAATCCCTTGTTGCCTGACCACCCAAGCGGGGCCAGCCAAAAACACTGAAAGACCCTAACTGAGTCTGTCTGTCACTGATACCCAATTGCTGAAAAACACATGCTCAAAAAATCCAGTTATAGCTTGAGCCAATTTTGTTTGGCTGGCCAACTGGACATACAAGAGGTAATTTCATGTAGCATGTTTGTATGGATGTGAAGAGATGGATTCAGTTATGGATGACAGAATTTACTGCTTATTTACTGCAACCGTATTGCAGTTTACTATCTTGAGCTACTGCTGTTTCTATGTCCTCATTCAGATAATCGGTGGGCGATGAAGCCAGAGTCAAGCCAAAAAAAAACATCAGGTAAAAACAGCAGTATTACACTCCTGGGACCCAGGGCAGTTGCCAGGAATTCTGGGGCCCCTGAAAGAATATCGGTGTGGGCCCCTCTACCCAATTCATTGCCACTTTTTTAACTGTGTGTGGGCCCTAGTGGGCCGTGGGCCCTTAGAATTGTCATCACCTTTCCCCTCTATACGATGACACTGCTGGGACCAGTTTGCACATACTAACTGCTGATGGCTGCTGTTTAGTGGCTAAAGTGATCAGGTGGTAGGCAGTGTGGCGTCTGCTTCATGCCGATCGTGTGGAATTTCCAGGCTGGTGCACATACACGCAAACATGCATGTTAGGAACATGAAGAAATGTTTGATTTCAGTGATTCCAGCTGCAGGTGTGGTCCAGATTCATCTAGGCTGGCATAGCTTGCTTTATTATAGTCTTTTGGTGTAGCACAGGATGACAACCTGTCCTGTATCAGCTTCAACCTGATCTGTTGAAGCAGAATTCAGTCTTGTATGCTGTGCTGCCACCCAGGGCCGGCCCGTGGCATAGGCAGTATAGGCAAATGCTAAGGGCGCCATCTGCTGGAGGGGCGCCGCTAGCGGCCAGAGGGACGCTGGCACCGGTTGTTCTACCGCATAGGCGGCGCCATTTTGAGCCAGGCCCACCCAATCAGAACAATATGTTTTCGGGATTAAAATGTTCATCCAGCCAGCCATGCCAGCCTTAGCAGAGCTCATGTGAAACTAGCTTCGCAGTCAATCAGCAGCTTTCTATCATACGTGAGTGCCCGCCCCCAGGCTGCGTCATCAGCATGTGACCCAATCAAATGAATGAGTTAGTTTGCACGCAAACGGTCCCTCCCCGACTCAGGAAGAAAGAAATGTGTACAGGTAAGAGAAAAAAGAGAGACGGAGACGGAGTTTATTATGGCGACACAGAGCGACAACAGAGCAGCTTACTTGGCTTTTTCACCAAACGACTCCGTGTTGAGCAGGAGGAAACTCCTGCGGCCATTCCACCACTTGATTTAAATGTTACGAGTGTGAGTGTTTGTTTACCGGTGAGCTCAGCCGTCCGGCCCCGCTCCCAAAGCAACGCCAGTCCTCCTCCTCCTCCTTCATCCCTTCAGTCATGTCAGCAAGCCAAGCCACAGTAACAAAAATAACTGGGACCATTTCTGCTGCACTTCATAGCATATGATAGATTTATTATTCTGAATAAGCTGTAACCAAAATAACTTGGACCTTTTTATGCTGTGTGTGCGTTTTATCCGTTGTTTATAAGACGGGTGCTTCCCATCCTTAAATGTGATTGGCTGAGCCGCGTTCCATGCCGTTGTAAAATCAGTGTAACCCGCTGGCAGACCGCAGCACAAAATATCCCTGTGCCAGCGTAAACGGAAATGCGTTGCCTAGCAACCAACTACTCTGCGCTCAGCTTACTCGTTAGGTCACATTTGTTTCAAGACTTTTGTAAACAAAATGTCAGACTTGGTGGTGAATTTTGATTTGCTGGGTGGCCTGAGCCTGGATGAGTGGTTGGAGGAGCTGCTTGGTGTCTGTTAAAAGACGCTGAATTCACCACCAGCAACAATGTTTTCACCGGTGTGGTAAAGAAACTCCACCGAGAAGGACGTGACAAATCTTCCCACCACCAAGCCATAACCGAGGCAGACTGCCAGAAGATGAAGCACTTTCAGGCACCAAGTTCAGACACACCTTGGGGGCTTGTCTGTAAAGTCTGGTTTGACGTGCAGCTTCATATGGGACGCAGAGCGAACGAGGGCAACCGTAAAGCCCGACTCTTTCAGCATACGCCAAGACGAAAATGGCCCAAAATATGTCACGCTGAATGCACAAAAAATCACAAAGATGCTGCCGAAAAAAACATAGAAAGCCTGAGGGGATTCATATATGAGCAGCCGGGTAACCCACTGTGTCCGGTGGCCTCCCTGGAGAAATAGCCTACCTCTCCCTGCTGCCTCCTGATCCACCTGCCTTTTATCTCCACCCAAAGCGGACACAGTGTGACAGATGTAGCCTACCGATGACCGATGTATGGTAAGTTAACAGTATACTTTTATTATTATTGTTATTGTTACAACCGACGTTAGACATACGTCTGCGCAAAAACGCACCTGTTGCGAAACGCACGCCACCGTCCCTGCAAAGAGGAGTCCAAACATAATTGAACACTATTTTAACAATTGCACCATTAATGGAAATATCCAATTCAACATTAACAAGCCCAAATAGCCTGATGTGACATGATGATGGCGCTAGATGAAAAAGTGATCTTAGCGGTGGAGGGGCGCAAGAGAGTAATTTCGCCTAGGGCGCCAACATAGGAAGGGCCGGCCCTGCTGCCACCATGCCACGGGAGATCCTTCCCTGCTCGACCAATCAGCATTTGTTTGATGGTGAGCATATACGCCTCAAAACCTCCTTCAGTGTGTCTCCTCAGATGTGGACATGTACTGTACCTTTCTTTAGAAACTCAGCTTCAGTCATGTGTTCATAGCTTTAAATTACCAGCCAATATAAGGCAGATAGCTGCTTCCTGGTGAGGTGAGAGATCATTACTGAAAGAGAGAGAGGGAGGGAGGGAGGGAGAGAGAGAGATGCTTCTATTTCTAGGACCTGCTGATTCCCCTGGCCTCCCGGGAGTGCTGTTCTACAACTGGAATGCCAGGATTTTGGAATTAGAACTGGAACAGCAGAGCTCCATGTTAGGAATGCTCCAGTTTATCACTCGAATGCTGGACTTCCAGCACTGTTGAAATTTGAACATTGAAATTTTAGAATTTGAATGCTGGTGTTCAAGAATTAAAATGGTAGTACATAGAAGTAGAACAGATTCTGGAAAGTCAGCCTGAATGCTCTATAAATACAGTTGGAATACTGGAGTTCTGGAATCCAAATGCATCTTGAAACTGAACTGGCATGCTAAAGATCCAGAATTTAAATGCTACTATTCTAGAAGAATGCTGTGAGCGAGACAGTTTAATATAGAGATGGTGCACTCGACCAGTTTTGAATGGGAAGATCCATAGTGCTAAAAATCTGCCAATGCCATGTGTCTTCACCGAGAGTCCACCAATAAAACTTCCAGGTTTACACATCCAGAGACCTATGTTAATTAATATATTTGCAATAATGTGTTCATGTCATTTTCCAGCATGTAACTGTCAGCGTCTTCTTGTGGCTATCATGCATGACATGACAAATTTAAAGGACCGCCCTAAACCAGGTCTGGACCGGCACTGTCCCAATGTTGGAAAACAGCTCTTTGACAAAGGTGTCATTTGACAGAAATTCTATGTTTATGTGTTTTTGTGTTCTGTATTTAACATTCTATATTGTTCAGAATATAATTAATTATTAATAATAATTAAGACCATGGTACACCGTTCAAACATTCACCAACAACAGAGAACATGTAACGTTGGCAGTCATCTTAGAATGTTTTTGAACATTAACTGCCAATGATACATCGATCAGACAAACCAAAACAGCCTTGGCACACCCAGCAAATACTTTGGGTTGGTCTGTGTTTGTGGGAGCTTTTTGGCTGCTGTGCAATGGCCTTTAAGAAGGACTTTGACTGGGATTCTCGAATTTCAATACCAGGGCTGCACAATCAGAATAGTGTGGTTCTAGCTTCAGAATGTTTATGTTCTAGAATCAGAATTGGGTGGTCCTGGGATTAATTTGTTGGAAATTGTAGGATTAGAATACCGTAGTTCCAGAATGGCCATGCACCATTTCCGTAGAGTTAAACTTCTTTAACATAATCTCAGCAACAAAGGTTTCCCTCTCATCATCCTATCTGACATTGAATTTGAGCAACAGAGAAAGGAGGGATAGAAAAGAGAATGAACCAGGAAAAGAGGGAGAGAAGAGCTGAAAGAGGAAAACAGAGGGGAAATCTAGACAGACAATGATGGAAGGCCACGTTTTTCAAACTTATAATGAACTTCAAGTAACTTCATGCTTGTATGGGTGTGAGATGAAGCAGGAAACTTTAGCTTAAATGTGCAAGAGGGAGAGTGAAGTCTGAACGTGAGAGAAAGAGAAGAGTTGAATTAGAGTGTGAGAGAGGGAGCTATCCAATCCACTGATTTCCCCAGGGAGTTGACCAAAATAAAATAAAGTGTAGCCTTAATTATTCATAGAAGTTAACTCATTGACCTTGTTGAGATCCTACCACTGGCTGATAATGTGTGTATGTGTATATCTCTGTGTGTGTGTGTGTGTGTGTGTGTGTGTACGCGCACGCGAGCATGTCTGAAACAAATACTGCTCGGCATTGGCAGTGCTGACTCACCTGTGAGTATTCATGAGATGCAAATCAGAGAAAATTTAAGAGCTGAACATAGAGCTGAACAAAGAATGACACAGTTAATCAAGCAGAGAGCAACGCAGATAAAAGAGAGAGAAAAACAAGTGTTTGGGAGGGAGAGTGATAAAGAGATGTCAAATATATCAAATTAGCCCATCTCTGACCTCATGCATCGCGCATTTCACCTGCATCCATCAGTTTGATGTTTTGCTGGCATGAAAAGCTGCAGCGATAGGAACTGGATGTTTGTCAGCTGAGGTTATGCCAGAAAGCTGATATTATTTTTTTATTTTTTTAAAAGTAGCGGACAGACGAGATAGCTGTAATGAGATGCCAGTAAACCCCATATTGCTGTCTGATGTTAAATTTTATAAGCCATCGCACCAAAAAAAAAAAAAAAAAAAAGCCTCCCTGCTGAAACACTAACGTCAGAGTTGCATCAGAGGAGAAGTGATTCTCAAACTGGGGTCCAGAGGTGCACAGGGGCTCCTGAGAGAGCCACAGGGGGCCCCTGGGAAAGTGAGAATTCATTAAATTATGTACAAACTGCTCTTGGCAACTTTGCATGTTTACATGACACTGTTTGAACTTCACAGACTTCAAACCTCAAGAATCATGTAATGTGAGTAACGACTCCACCGTTAAAACCCAAATTTCTTCCTGTTAATGGCCTCTGACAGTGAAATTGCTGAAGAGCTTCAGCCATCACTTCCTCTGTGAGAGAAGAATTCTACATACCAAACCTCAAAGTTTCATCTGGGCAAATACAGTAAATCTGCAGGGTCTCATTTGTCATTTGTCAGTGAGGAAAATACTGAGGTGGATATTAGACTAAATCTACAGCGTGCAACATTTTGTCTTTTTAGTGTCAAGTTGGATTAGCTTGTATTTAACAAATCCTGTGATATAATTATTACCATTAGCTGGTTGTTGGCTTGTCTTGGCTTCACTGTTCTCACTCTTTCTTCCTGCTTTCCTCCACTGATGTTGTGTGTAACGTCTCTGTTCTGCTCAGACCATACGTGTGATTTTGCATGTTTAAAGCTTTTATCCAGCCACTGGTTTGTCATTCATTCCGCTACGATATGAAAATTAATTTTCATCGATTTTCAGAAGCTTTCTTCACACCACTATTCCATCACCATAATAAAATCATCCACACATAAATGTTCTTACAAGTAACAGCACTGCTGTGTTTTGATAATTTGAAATTGGGTGGAGTGAAACAGAATGTAAGTATATTTATTTAAGTTTATTTACAGCAAATGCCATCAGTTAGGGCTCAAGACTTACCACTGCCCAAAAAAATAGTGGTTGCAGTTTCATTTCAAACATGCTATGGTAATTCTCTAATATTCTAGATGGTCTAAGCAGGTTTAATATTGTGTTAAAAGCATTAAATACTGATGACACACATTTTAACCTGCTACCAGTCTTTTCCCCCATCAAAGAGATTATCTGCTAAAACATTAAACTGGTTTTCCATGTGCTCTGTGTCATGCATACAGATTCTCTCAGCGCCTTTTAAAGTTTACATGCTTTACATGCCAAGTTATCAGCATGAAACATGTACACACAGCCAAGTCTTGAGATTATAAAAAGAGTCAGTCACATACACTGGTATTTTTCTTCAATTTTATATGGAAAATAGAAAAGTTCATATCTGGAAGAAGAAGCTGCAACTCATTACTGACAGCATCACTGATATGCCGGCAACCTCCAACCTCACTGTCTGATGTGAAATTTCACAAGACATCAAAGAAATCTGGTTCACCCGCTGAAATACTAATGTCAGAACAGTACTAGCAGGTGTCACTGTGTAATATTATAGCTCTGCTGACTGTAATTGAGGCAGATCTCATGATACAGGTGGGGTGTCATGGTTAGACTCAGTGTCACAAGTGATGTAGGCAAGACTGCTTGGAGAGGAAATATTAAATCACTATAAATCAGTGTTTGATTTTGTATACCTTATACAGCTATAAATGATTTATGATTTCTCCAATGGGCATGTAACAGGTTTCTGGATTGTTTACAGGAGAAATGTACAGTATGTCAGGTTCCTCTCAAGCATGCAAGGCATTCAGAGTGTTGATGTTTTCTCATGGTTCAAACAGAGATATAGCTATGCGCTATGTGCCATGAACCAAAATGATCAGAATGCTTACAAACAATGAACAGTAAGTGGAAACCGGGCCATTAGCGCCAGTCAGAAAATGAGGTATTGGTGTGCATGTCATGACCTTGCATGTGCAAAATTCTATGTAAACATATTATTTATTTCCCACTTATTTTATATTTATTTAAAAAAGCAGAGACTGAGGGGAAAGGAGAGTATTCTTGAAATAGATTCCTGTTTTTTTTTAGTTGTGAAAAGGAGGAAATACTGAGTCTTTGGTTCTTAGACCTCAACAGGAAATTGATCTAGGCCTGTATTAACAGCGATCAAATGAAGTATACATATCTACATATGAATGTAAGAATTCCCCCCTGGTGTCTACACAGTGGTGGTGGTGAAGCCTGAAGAACTCAGAAACTGAAGAGTGTTTGTTCTGCGAAGGTAAAGTTCAGAGAAACTGTCAAGAGAAGGAAGCCCTCTCTCTGAAGGCTGAATGATGAGGTGATACAAAAAACAGCATCACTGAAATGTGAATTTGTGCATATAACATAGACATAGAACCCTCTGCAAGCTTCATTTGTAGACAAGGTAATGCAAATTTGGGGAATTCAATAACACTATGGGCACAAATTGACAGTTATTACTGTTCACATATGTAACAACTCATTCAAAGGTTTGGCCTTTCATAACTGCTGATATAATTACTGCAAGATGTGGACATCACTGCCAGCAGGTCAGGCAAGCAAAGGAAGGAGAAAATAAAAAAAACAGGAGGTGTCCAAGTATCACAAATAAACCAGATAAACACTACAAAATAACTACATAAACACCTGTTTGCACAGTTTCCATCTGCAATGTTGTCTTGTGCTTTGACACTTGAATTAATTTTGTGCACTCTTCATATTCCTTGACAAAGACGATGGAGTGCAGTCCCAGGATGCCTATTACAGAGGGACCAATTTATATTTATGTTGAGAGCACTCCAATTATAAACAGGGTTTTAGGGTGCAAGAGTGCCAGCCTCAGTGGATTAGTATTAAAGCGGAAGCACTCAATATACGCTTGCGTTTGGTGATGAGGGGCTGTTTGTTTATTTGCTCATATTGTAGGCTAATTTGTTGCAAATCTTGTTTTGCATACATCCCTTAAAAAATGAAATGCAACCTCTGCGCTCTTACCTCAAATATCTGAGGTGCAAAAAAATGGACACAATGTAATCTCAGCAAATGTGGCCCTAATTTGTTACAGAAAAAGGAGTTTGTGTAAGACAGTGAGAACAGGACTAGCAACATAATCTGCAATTGGAAAATGTAACTTAACACAGCTGGAATACATGAAGTTCTCCATCTGTTATACTTGGTGTAGTCATAAAGACAGCGGAGAAATATGAGACAGATGATCTTTTGCTATTTCTTAGTAGCTACATCTCTATAAAATATTCAAATTAATTGCAAGTGAATAATTAAATGCCACAAATAAATCAAGCAAATTAAAGTGTGTTTCCATAATATCTGTTTTATTAAATAAAATGCAGTGACAAAGTCCTATTACATCATCATCATCATCATCATCATCATCTGATTGTTGCTACAGGCAGTCAGTTTATTTGCTAGCTTCATGGCTGTGACTTTTTGTAAAGATGGACAAACTCTTTCAAGAGCTGCTTAATACTGGGCATGTTTCCCAGTGCTACTGTCCATCTAATAAAACAGTTCTGTTCTTTACATAGATAAATGTGTAGTTTTTATATGGCAAATCAATTTCCATTTCAAATGATTGCATTTTGTTCTACTGGATAACAAGTTTATCCACCTCAAGTGAGCATAAAAACTTGTAGTCGAATTTTTGCGGTCATTATTTGCAATTTTCCATTTGCATCAACCATGTTTTATTCAGTATAGCAAAATGCACATATAAAAGGTTAGTGTTGGTAAATCCTACAATTAATCTGATCAAAATGACTGTTTCCCACCCCGTGTATGATGACTGCTAACTGTTTATTAATTTTTCTGTTGGGCAACATTGTAGCCAAAAGGATAAAGAGGCTGTCTGGATATTTCCTGACTTGAATGACAGGATTTATTGGGAAAATCTTGCTGCCGTAAGTGGTAGTTGCAGTAAGTAATTGACAATTATATTTTCAATTAATGATTTATAGCAGGGCTTGACATTAACACCCACCCACCTGCCAAATGCAGGTAAAAATTGGCAGTTGCATGTAACACCGTCACTCCTACTAGCTACTTTGGCCAGTGGCATTTTCTTCTACAAATATCATTGCAGTTTACAAAAGTTGGCAGAACTAATTACAACTTATCTGGCTGCAAGGCAGCTTTGGCCCAGAGCCAGTATTGGTGGTGCCACGACCAGGCCCTGTGGAAACTGGCAGACAGAGTGAATGCAAATAGGTCCAGCCAGTCACCATCTCACCCACAGATACTATTTGTCAAGCAAGGTGCTGAGGTACCCAACATCAACCAGGGCCAGGACCAACAGCTGAGGTTTCCCTGTGAGATCACCACAGCATTTCTTGGGCCAGACATCGCCCTTTGGTCCACCACCGTCAGGACCGTGATCATGGTGGAGCTCACTGTGCCATGGAAAGAAGGTATAGAGGCAACCTTCGAAAGGAAGAAGGCCCTACCCGATGGAAGGCGGCTGCAGAGGCTTCATTGGAAAATCTGTCCACCACTTCCTGAAGGCCCTTGGAATCACTGGAGCCTTGCAGAAGAAGGCATTCAGGGACATAGCTGGGCAGGTTGGGCAAGGGAGTTTCTGGCTGTGGCTCATCTCAAGGTGCCCCACCACCTTGAGATGTTCTGGGATGAAAGGGACGAAACACCTATGAAGGGTGACTCCCAGCTGACAACCTTGCAGCTGGCCCAAGGGCATAGGCGGCGGTGCAACAGGCAGCAATGCCCTGCAGCTACAATACACCTGTGCTCACATCTAAATCATTTCAAAGTGATACTACATGATACTACAACTCCCATCAGCACTACCTGCACACTGTGTGCTCAATCCCATCAATCCATCCGCATCATCATCTCACCAATATGAGCCAAATGAAAAAAAAAAAAAAAAGGCAAAAAGAGGCAAACTGCAACTTGTACTAAGGGGTGCAAGTTATGATAAATATTTGGGGTGAATAAAGTATGTACTCTGAGTGTCTCCTGTTCACATTTTAACAAATAACAGCGGTATCATCAGAGCACCTCTGCTGTCCTGGTGCAGTGAGCAGGACGTGACGGGAAAAAGGTCACCTCACAGCGACTCTACTGACACAGCAGCAGCCACGGCAGGACGGGGCAGAGCTGCCTGCTGCTCACACAGAAAAACACTGTAAAAATTG
>NC_043992.1:1115000-1262500 GCF_902150065.1 Myripristis murdjan | reverse complement strand
TGAAGCCATGCTGGATGGCATTGTGTAGGTTGTTGTTAACCCTTCAAGGGAAATGCTTCTCACTTGAAGAGGATGAAACTCTATACGAAGCCACAAGCCAGATAGCCATGTATATAATATGGAGCAGAGCCACATGCTGCACAGCTGCTTAGTCAGTTTCCTAGCTCCTTCTGCAAGCAGTTTGAAGCAAGACTTTCAACCATCAACCATTTTTTTGTCCTTTCAACTGCAATGAACGAAATGGGAAAAATGTGGTCCTATATAGTATAGTGGTATAGTGGTCCTAAAATTAGTTTACCAGTTTAATATATTTGCACAGTGTAGATGTCCAAGTGCTAAAAGCACAGCAAAAGAACACAATCAAAAGCAGTCATTTACGATGGTAAGATAAAAATTTCACTTCAGTAACATACAGAAAAGGCATGTCATTAGCCAACTACATGTTTAGAATAAAGTGAGACATCTACTGGGATGGTTATACCAACACATTGCTTTCATCCCCATTCAAAACTCTACAGAGTAAGAAAAAAAAAGAGGACTCTTAAGGTGGTGAATTAATTTTGCCTCTTGCCTATGCAGCAAGTTCAATCTGGCTGAAATTTGGCCCATAGATTTAAGAGATTGTGTGGAATTGACCTTTTATACTTTAATTGTTGTGGTGTTGGATGCAGACACAGCCTCATTGTAATTGCCTTCCTTCTTCTCCAAGTAAGAGGCAAAGTCAGAGCCCTCATGTGATGGAGCCTTAGTTGCATTTTTAGACAGCACAGTGATAAATGTTATAAATGTTACTAGCCATAAATCATAAATGTTACTAGCCTCAAGTACGTAACCTTCCAGTACCGCCTCTTACAAACAAATGTCCTGTTTGTGTGCACCTATAGTTCGCCCTGCCAGTTCTGGTCTCACCACTGCATAAATGCTCGATAGTTACCTGCCAAAATGCATGGCTGCGAGAGTAGCCAAACTTACTAACCTTAGTCAAAACTAACTTGCATTTGTCTGCTGGCTGGTTTTGCTCTTGTATATTCACTACAGAGTAATTGGGTCTGCACTTGTATGAAGAGTGTTTGAAATGTAGTAGGATCGCTGCCATCCTGTGTAGCATGGTATGTAGCAAGACCTGCACCTCCAGCATGTCAAATGGCTGTCACCTTGTGTGTGTGTGTGTGTGTGTGTGTGTGTGTGTGTGCGCGTGCCTGTGTGCAAGTGTGTGCATTCATTGCCTGCTGAGCAGCCAACTATGGCTCGTCAGCTGGAGAGATGTTTTGAAGATGTGAAGGAGGTTGATGAGCTGCTGCACTGCAGTGACACAGGCTGTTGTGACAGGATAATGATAGGAATGAGTCACAGTGGAGGTCCTCCGTCATATCACACAAGTCTTTAAAAGGACTTATTTACTCTGTTTACTCAGGGAGGGGTTTGCTGAGAATGCATGCTGTTTATCTGTACTGACCTACCTCACATTCACACAGTTACACACAGGGTCTGAAACGTCCTCCCGCCAAGCACCATATGCTGATCAAATTTGTCTTTGTTGGATAATACATTAAGGGTCACCGCTGCTTGCACTAGCCATGTTTTGAGAAGATAACATTTGGTTATGTGCGCTCTCTTTGGCTTTTGCCTGTCCTCACACTGTCACTGCTGGCAACTGCACACTTTCTGTCCATCAGATCAAAAAGTAATGCTTATGCTGCTCTGCTCAAAGCTGTAGCATCTGAACTTTTTTTTTGTTTGTTTGTTTTATTTATTTTTGTTTTGTTTTTGATGGATAACCAGGCTGATTTTAGTTGAAACTAAACATTACTCCCATGTGGTGAACACATAGCAACTAGTGGGCCACAAAAAAACAACAAACATTTACAGTATTGATGCTTAGACTTTGTGATAATTGTATTTAGAGACAAAATCCTGCAAGTCTTGAGATTTAAGTCTTTAGGTCATGCAGACAACTATGGAGAAAATTAAGGCACGCTGTTTTTGAATGAGGCAAAATCATTTATTACTTGACAAAGGCCACTAAACAGATCAAGGCATATCGACTCTCAGTTTTCTTCCATGTTAACTGTAGTGTCAATGCTTAGACCAAGAATTTTAGCTGATATGGAACTCCACTGATAACTATTTATCCATCAAAATGTTGCATATTTATACCATCCTTCAATCCTAATTTGATTAGTTGGAATTACAATTTAAAATTAGTTTTGTTTTAAGACCATTGGTATTATCTTACCAGTACAAATACCTCTGACTACGCCTTGTTTTTATCTTGTGCAAACACTACTTATAACCAGCCCTTTTCCAACATCAATAGGTTTCTGAAGCCCTCTTATGCTAGCTTCTTCTTTTGGCTTCTTCATTACTGTGTACCTCGGAGTCCCTTTGCAAATTCCTCAAATCAGCTGTGGACTACTGTGTCAGAATCTCAGTTTTGTGTGTATTCGTGGATAGATTACCAGGTGAAATAAACAGCAAGACAGATGTGTTTTGTCAAGCCCCAGTGTGGTGCTGCCCACATGCTACCTCATTACCATAATGATTTTCTTGTTTTAGATGCACTGTTTTATGCAGCCTCCAGGCTTTCCTGTAGGTTGTGGGTAAAAATATAAATATGTTTATATAAGCTCATAAAATATACATCAATTACAATGAGCTCATTCTGTTTCGATATTATGTTTGTTTGTGGCAGGTTAGCTCAATGTGTGTGTGTGTGTGTGTGTGTGTGTGTGTGTGTGTGTGTGTGTGTGTGTTTGTAGACATCTCTGTTTATGTGCCTGTGTGTCTCCCTCTCTGTGTGTTTGCCTTAAGTTTAACTAAGTTTTAAGAGAAAGCATCTATTAAATAAAACATCTAATAGTTCTACTTGTGACAGTACTAGTAAAATGGTAGTATGCAACAGTTGTGTCTCATAACTATATAACTCAAATAGAATGTAGCAGGTAAAGAAGATTTTGCTGGTGTATGGCCAAAATAAATAAAAAAATAAAGTGTGTGTATCTAGTTTGACACAATTGTAAAAAGGTTGTATAAAAGCCTGTGGCCTGTTCATGTGTCTACAGCACAGGAGTACCATTACCCACCTCGGAGCACTCCGTCTCCTGTTTTATTGCTTAATTATAGGAGATGGAAAACCTACTGAGAACGGTCATTAAACACAAAGCTGCAGCTTATGTTTATCTTCATAATTGATTGAGTTCAAAGAGAACCATGGGGCCTGATATCACGGGTCACAGGAAAGTGTTGTGGATGACATGCCAAATCAGGTCACCTTCCTGCTGTAAGCCGGGACAGCTGGAGCCAATCAGACGTGTGCATGGCTGTAATACAATCCTCTGATGCTGAGCTTGTTGTCTGGGCAACACAGAACACACAACTACTATATAGCTGTATTACTATATTTCTGAAGGCATTTCATTTGCACCCATTCATGAAATCCACAAACCTAATCCCACACCTATCCACTTAATGCTTACATGACCCGAACTTTTACCTGATCTTAGCTCAAACCAGTCAATGTCTCCTTCTCAAAATGTGAACCATTGTATTGTCACTGTGGGGGACTTTACCCATTTCTGTTCTTGAGAGGCAGTCTCTTTAGCAGAAGAGTGAATGAAGACACACCACACACACACACACCACACACACCACACACACACACACACACACACACACACACACACACACATACACAGGCTTGTGCGCACTGACTGCCCAATGTGGTGTTAGTGATCCTATCTTGAGATCAAAGTGGCTGGCTGGCTTTTAAAACTCAAGTAGTCCAATTTCATTCAGAGCCAGACAGCCTGAGAAGGCGTTTGATAATCTACACCGTTTGATGAGATTTCCTTCACAATGATTTGTGGAGAGGAGAGGAGAGGAGAGGAGAGGACGAGGAGAACTGAACTCAACTTTTCTCTCTCTCTTTCTCTGTCTCTCTCTGTCTCTCTCTCACCTAGTCTGTTTGTGTTTTTCGTGCTATCTCCCCTGCCCTTGCTCTCAGTGTGTTTAAGTCATCCATCAGAGACAGACATGTAGATGGAGCGAGACTTGTCTCTGTAATTTATTCTGTTGTTTTCCCCCCGCATTTGCTCCCTCTCCACTGCAGTGGCATTCATTTGTCAGCTGCCTCTGCCTTTTCAAATGGATTCATTTGCCTCTGAGTTGCTCTGTTTCGACATGTCTTCATTGGGAAAAGCTGTAGCTTGGCAAGAAATGGTAAAAGATAAAATGAGAATGGGTGTCTTGATGACTCAGTGGGCTAAGGTGCAAACTGCATACTTGCAGCATCAAATCTGAGTCATAACTTTCTTGCATGCCATCCTCTCTCTTTCCCATCCTTCCTTTCACACGCAGTATAAATAAATGGCCATTTCCATCCTGTAAAATGGGGATTTATTTAATTCCCAAGTAGTTCATGTCTTTCTGGTTTATTTTGCTTCTACTCAGGTGGTTACAGAATACATCTCAATCTGTACAGCCTGCAGAAAATGTGACAACACAGCAGGATGGCCAGACAGACTGTACTTAAACCTGAGAGACTGCGTTCAAAATCCCATGTCAGTAAATATCTACCCTGCTGAAGTGTCCTTGAGCAAGATGCTGAATCCCTACCAGCTCCAAGGCTGCTGCTCCATAGCTCAGCCTGACCTCTGACCTCCCAGTGGAGGAGGGCAAGATAAAAGAGATCTGTTTACTGTCACATTATTACCTCCACCAAAGAGGTCAAAGCTCCACCAGGGGGTTATGTAATCACCTGTCTGTCTGCATGCATGACGGTCTATCAGCAGGATAACTGAAAAAGTACAGGACAGATTTACACAAAACTTGGTGGAAAGGTTAGTCATATGTCATAGGACAGCGAATAAGTGATTAAGTGACAAACATAGCAATATTTTCCAAATGTATCCACATAATGTCATGAAACCTAGCACATAGGTTGGTCATGGGTCAAGGCAGCACTTTGTATGCTGATTGGGGGAAAAGGGCACGTCTTATGGCAACAGCATGAACACGGCTGTAACTTCCTGTTGGAGCTCCTTGATGGAGTTCTGTGCTGTATTTTGTGCCATCTCATTTTTCATGAAATGTTGTTTAAATGGTCATAGACTTGTAGGTATAAGTGAAACGATGAGTGTTAGGTCTGTGATAAGTGTTTAATAATGGGTCTTATTGCATTAATAGAATGTGTATTGTAGTTAAGCAGTAAGAATATGATGGGTTTGGAATTGAATTTGTGCCACCCATGAACGGAATAGGTTAACATTTTCATTTTTGTTCTCTTTTCAGCTGTCAGAGAGGGTTGTTGTGGCCACCAGATGATGGAGAGGTAAGAATTCTTCTTCTTAATTTTGAAACATACACACTTAAACCCCTTTAAACTCTTAGATAGCATAGTTTAAAATGGCTGTTACCGTACTCCTGTAGATGGCAGCAGCACAGATGCAGGATAGACTCCCTGCTTAGCATGGTTACTGCTGTAAGGATAAATAGATCACACTCCATTTGAACTTTCAACACTCTCTGATGATGGACTTTGAGCCTCGGTCATGGCCTTCCACTGCACGATTGGATGGATGTTAGATTAATGGAAATCTGGAGAATGGGCACAAGTGAATGGATAGATGATGGGTAGATGGAAGGATAAGTGGAATGTTGGATGGACTAAAGGTCTGACAAATTGTAAGGAACAGACAGTGAGGGAAGGAGTGATGTGTAGAGTGAGAAATGTGAAAAGTTGGCAGCAATAGAGGTGACAGATATATTATGGGATCAGAGAGGTGAGGGCTGTGGGGTCAGGCAAGCAAGGGAGGACTAATCACAGCAAACACTCAAATACACACACAGGCACTTATTAACACACATAAACACTTACATGCACGCACACAAGTACAGATACAAACAAATGCACACACAGACATGCCGGCCCACCCATCCTCTAATGGGGCTCCCAGTTATCTAGCCTGCTGACCTCTCTTGCCACTGACAGCCCAGTATCAGTCTGAATAATGGACGTCCATTCACTATCAGATGAGAGTGGACATTATCTGGAAATGAGGCCACAGTAACAACAGTACACGCCCTATCATAATAATGGATCCGCCACATTCTATTATCAGCAAGTACAACTGTGGTCATTCATCTGAGCTCATCTGCTTTGGGGTTCAAATGGGCATACCCGTCAGTAATGGGCCACAGTGGACAGATAAGGTCTGCGATGGTGCTTCCTCTGTGAAAGATGCAGCAGATGCAGGTTAAAAACTGAGCCTTGGAACGGAGATGTTGATTAATGGCAAGCTTATGTGATTGACACAAGTCTTGTGAACATCACTGATGCTCTGTCACTATCTTTTGATATGGACAAAGTCAAAAGTCACAATATCTTTGACCAAATACCTTGATATTGATATTGTGATGATATTGTAAGGATGACTGTTGATGCTTTCATAAGATACTTATACACAAGGGATTTTTGCTAAACAGTCATTAGCCAATGAGGATAGGATGACCAAGCAGGTAGCGATAAATAATTAAACATCTACCACAGTCTACTGAGCTCAGAAAATTGCATTTCATTACTGTAGTGGAGCCTTTAAACCAATAAAAGACATTACTTATGTTATATCATGATAATACAAGATCTGAAATTCCAGACACTATCTAATTTAATATCACAATATTGATAAGATATTAATATATCACCCTTCCTAGCTCAAAATGGCTCTGCCTCCCTTCTCCCTATTTGTGGCTACCTAACCAAACACTGTACATTTATCCCCCATTTCTGTTAAAACAAAACTGCCTCCCCACAAGTCAGGGAATCATGAGAAGACTGTTACTCATGATAGCAGTCCCCTATTAACCTATCAGATATGCATAATAATAGCTGAATGAGCAGGTTTCATTCATGGCTTTATTACATTTCACTGAACTGTGCCATATATATCAGGTTTTTAAGACACAGTAATATTATACATACTGGATCAAGTTCAAAAGGGAATCATTTCTGTCTTCTAAAAAATGTACATTATCATAACAGATTTGTTACAGCTGAGGCAAAACTCAATTTTGTTATATAAGACATGATAGAATTTACTAGTGAATTTTCACTTTATGTCACTTCTTCTCACCTCTCTTCACATTATATAAAATAACTTACCTTTTGCCACATCATGCCCTGGCAATGCTCATCTTTCTTGGCAGTGAGATTTAAAATTTCTCTGTCTTCTTCTTTATCCCTGTCCCCCATTTTTTCCTCCCATGTTCCTCTCCATCGGCAACTAGCAAACAAGGGCTTAAGAAACATTGTGTCTTCTCTTACACACTCACACTGTGCGGTTGTGACTGAGTGATGCTGCTTGTGTGTGAGGAGCCAATGAGAACACGTTCAAAGAGCGAGTTCAAACTGCCTCATTGGTATTCTGAATGCTTGATCAAAACAGGGAAAACTACTCTCTGACTTCTTTCTGAAGATTCTCGTTCTGTCATATCGTTTCACAACCAAGAAAATATAGGCTATGTTTTGATCCCTGGCCAAGCGTTCCACCAGAAATCAATATTTGGGCCACAGTTCTGAGACCAGTCAGTGTTGAGCCCTGGTTGGCCATAGAGCAGCTCCACAGGGGCAGCTTGGGCTGAAGGCCTTTGTTTTAGGGTTTCCTCAGAGAAGATACTGAGGGAGCAGAGCAGGGCCAGAGTGGGACTCATTTTCAGCCCTGGAGTTTCATGCCTCAGACAGGACTACTTTAAATCATAACCTATTATTATTAAAATCATGTAATTATAACCTTACATGTTAAGTCTACAATAGTGCACTGTTCTGTAAAGCCTTGTAATTCAGTGTATTTTTCTAAAATATTTCCAATTCAGTACAAGTAAGAGTTGCTTCACAATGTAGATTTATTTCAACATGAGTGCACATCTCCAACATTATTCTTTACACATCCTTTTCAACAATATCAGAATCTATATTCTGTTCAAATAAGTGTTCACAGATATCCAAACCTTAAAAATGTGGGCCTTGTGTATTTACTATCTTACTTTTAATGATAAAAAATATAACGGGTCACTACTGTCGTTTGGGCATAGAAAGTGGTTATATTGGAACTAATTCACACACTCTGTTACAACAGCTCACCTGTTCCTTCCATACTGACAGGAGCAATCCCCCCATCATTACTGGCTCCTGGCTCTGCTTCTGACACCAAATCACATTTTAAAAATTGTCATAATTCTCAGACAAATCTCCCCTTTTTACAAAGCCTTCTGATCAATTCAGGTCAGTTTCATTAATGTAGTGCTGAATCATCTAGCATCTCAGGACACTTTTCGTATAGAGCAGGTCTACACCATACTCTTCATGATATTAATTCTAATAATATTCACTCAATGAGCAATCCTACCTGCCCACTCTGGACTTGTGGGCTCATGCCAGGTGCTTGGTGCTGGATCTTGCTTCTGACTCTGAGGGGCTACAAGACAAAGTTTCCCAGTTATGTGGCGTCGCATCATAGTATTATTTAAATTATATAACGTTATGTTATATGTCACAACGCCACACAATTCATTGATTTGATAATTAATTAACTTGAACGGTGGTTTGCAGGCAAAGTTCAACATGTTGCCTTACCCGTTTCATCGTCCTCATTTGTCGTTTCAAACCGCGAGCTCATTTTAGTGAAAAAGTTGCCAATTTTAGCAGATTTGGTTGCGTCTGTTTCCAGAGCTTTCCTCTTTTTTAATTCTTGCCTTCTCCGTGCCACCCTTGCTTTTTCTATTTTCCATCTTTCAAACTAGGGCTGAACGATTTGGGAAAATAATCTAATTGCGATTCCCCCCCCCCCCCAATATTGCGATTGCGATTTAATATGCGATTTTTTATTTTAACCCCTCCTCCCCCCCAAAAATCGTAATGATTGATTTAAATTTGACCAACACAATATTAGATACATTTTGCATACAATGTTCTTTCCCATAGGCTGGGCCAATTTGTTAGAATTAAATTACAAGATGTATGACTTGAAATAAATGACATTTTTATTTCACTGCTCATTACAGAATACAGAAACATAAGAACAACAAATCTGTGGTTTTGCCACTGTGCATTTAAGTAATTTAAACAAAGTCACTGTAAGAAAAAGGAAGTGTAAAAAGTAAAAACACAAGGCATGCACTTTTTAAACACTGTGTGCAAAATTTACAGTCTTAAGAAAAAAATAAATAAATTAAAATTATATGTATCTTACTGCTCCCAAGTCAGTAACACACACACACAACATGATAACTTACCATTGGCAAGATGTAATGTGTGCCCAAAACACTGGAGCCTCATCCATTCATTCAGCTGTGCAGCCAGCACCATATTTGATGCGTTGTCTGTTGTGATACAGACATGTTTTTCCTCGTGGAGATCCCAGCTGTTGCGCAATGGCCTCTGGCTCAACGGAGCAGTCAGAAACTGACATAAGTGAGACTTTAGTCTCGAAGAGGAACAGCACGTCGGTGGTGTGGAATTATTTTGGTTTCAAAAAAGATGTTGCGCAGTGGCAGGTGTTGTGCAGAACATGCCGTGCTAGCGTACATATCTTTGGTAGAAATATGTGTTTATCAATCATGTTGGTGAGAAATGCTAAAATAAATACAGGGTGACCCAGAAAAACGGGAATCTTTGAAGTATGTATTGGCAGACATGAGCAAGTGGCAACATAATTTTTAAAAAATGAATATTCCATCATTGTTTCTTAAATGGCATGTTTTAAGGTTTCAATTACTATGAATAAAATATTTTTCTTCCATCACTCTTGATTTTATTGGATTGTTAAAAAGTTCCCGTTTTTTTTGTGTCACCCTGTATGTGTGTGTATATGTATATGTATAGATATGTATGTATATATATATATATATAGAGAGAGAGAGAGAGAGAGAGAGAGAGAGAGAGAGAGAGAGAGAGAGAGAGATAGATATAGATAGATATCTGTATATCTATAGATATATAGATATCTATCTATATCTATATATATCTATAGATATATAGATATATCTATAGATATAGATAGATATAGATATATATCTATATAGATAGATAGATAGATATCTATATATATCTATATATCTATATATAGATATATCTATATCTATATCTATATATAGATATAGATATAGATATATAGATATATATAGATATATAGATATATAGATATATTTTTTGATATAAAATAGCTGAGGGACATATGAAATTATCTTTTTATTGTGAACCCTCCTGGTCTTCTGTTCCTCACCCTCGCCCTGACTTTCTTCATCTCTGTATCAGCTAATAAAAGCTCAAACACTCCTGTTGTTTGTATTAGATCACAGAGAGCGATAAGATAGCTGTAGTGTGCTCCAGGTATCTGTACTGTACTGTGTGTGTGTGTGTGTGTGTGTGTGTGTGTGTGTGTGTGCGTATTTGTGCGTGTGTGCTTAATATGTGTCTGTATCCATGTGTGCTATTGCTTGGCACTTAAAATGTGCTTAGGTGTATCTAAATGTATCTGTGTGGTTGTGTCATGGTGTATACTTTCTTCACTGCATAGTGTTACAACAAGGGCATTTTAATAGGAAATTTGGAAATCTTCCAATGAAAATAGCAAATTGATAAAAATAAATTCTATAAGAGAATGTATTAATAAACGATTAAAAAGATTATCCAGATTTTTACTTCACTTTGAGCAATCATGCCATTCAGTGCTATTCAGAAACCCTGTCTGTTTCTGCAGTCTCTTCTGAACCACTGCCTAAGGAATAAAAATACAGCGCTCAAGAAAATGTGTTAAAACATAAAATTCAAAAACCTGTCTGTAAGAATGTGTTTTCAGATATGATTGATAGATGATGTTGATTTTGACAAAATGAGTTCCACAGGCATGAAAATCCAAAGCCTAATGGCCCACATAACACATTGCAAAAAGCCATGGATTTGGATGTGAAGAACTCATTTACAAAATGCTGTATTTGAAAATCAGTCAATCAATCAATAAATAATAAGCTTAAGTTCATCATTCAGTATCTCTAAAATATGGAGGATCCAGCCAGTAAAAGACCGTCACTTTATGATGTGCTTAAGTGCAACATGGTTTCAAATGTTTTCAAGTGTCCTCATCATCAGCCTTTTCCACTGTTGGTTGGACAACTCGAAAATGTTTTGACTTTTTTATTTTCACTTTAGCACATCTGGTTATTACATTGAAGTTTTGCATTTGCATGTTTCTGATTTTTTTTTTTTTCTTGAGTGCATGTACTCATCAGTAGTTTTATAATAATAATTTTTGTAACTGCACACCCATGCATGTCCAGCCAGCACAATAAGTGCAGGTTTTAGAACCTTACAACATATAGAATTTCTTTCCCTTTTCCATATTATTTGTCTGATGTTAAAGCTCTTTTGGATCATGGTACTTTTGCTGTGCTCACAAGAACCTTACTCTTTCCTTCTGTTTTCTCTGAAATGTTTAAGGACAACTTCAGACATTCAGTATAAATATTTTTTTATCTCTCCATCTCCCTTCATGACATATTCAACAAAGTTCCAATAAGACAGTCCCTGTACTGTTTTCTTGAATGGAATCCAACAGATTTTAAGTCCTTGAAGTTTGTTGTGTGGTCTTTGAAGTTTGTTTAAACTAAACCAATCCATGTGTGGCACTTGCATAAGCCTGTCTGCAACCACACACACACACACACACTAGGATCCATGGCAGATGGCGTGTGATAATCTTGGGGAAAAGTGAGTTGTGTCTCATGTTTAAAGGTCCAATCTGTGACTAAGGGATGGCATCCCCTTGTGATGTAAACCTGGTATTGAAATCCAATCGGTATCTAATTTAATACCAACAATTCTGTTATTAACCATCCGCTACCTAGGATGAAACTGGATTTTTGACACAGGTCCAGCATTTTGAATGAAAACCTGATTGGTCCACCGCCAGGCCAACAGGACCACAGCCTTCACGTTCAATATCTCAGACACTGACAGCTCAAATTTGATAAACCTTTGGGGAATGATATGTTTTTACCTTGATATCCAGTATCCACAAAATTAAACTGATTGTATGGAATTCCTGCAATTTCCCCCCAAAATCTCACATAATTATGAACTTGTGTAAAAATCCTAAAAGTTTTGGCTTAACTGGTCTGCTTTTTTCCTGTCCCCCCACCATTTCTCCATGCCATACCATAGACAGAGATTTTGACCACAGGCCTCCACACGCTGTTATCAAAACTTTGATAACAGAACCAAGAGATAAAATTTTCTTGTAAAACTCCAACACCGTGAAAATGGTAGTTCATGGCCTGGCTATGTAGTTAAGTTAGTCTTCAGGTCTTTATCATCGACTAGATCTGTCTTTGTCAGGCAGCCTGCAGACCAAAGTGATGACAGAGCTCTACAGCAGGATTCTGACACCAATTATCCTGGCCAGCTAACCAGAATGGCAACACACACTCGACATTCATCTGCCCCTCCATCACACCACCTCTCCTCTCTCTCTCTCCCTTTCTCTCCCTCCTTCTCATGACACCATCTCTGTTAGGTTCTTTTTTCTTTTTCTGTCTATCAGTCTCTTGTTTCCCACCTCTCCCAGTCTTTACATTTTTTTTTAAAATATTTGCACTGTTTTTTTGCATGTTTTTTGTCACTACTGTAAATATTTACAGTGACACAAATTTGTGTAGCTGACTCAATTATTTATAATCAACTCATTACTCATAATTGAAGAAATAAATCCAAACTGTTGAAATTCACTGAATATCAGAGTCAACCAAACCCATCCAAAATGTGATCAATAAATACCTGGCATTTTCATGGCCACAGGCATGCAGTGTATCTGTGATACAGTTGGAAACACGGTGGGATTAGGATGAATACAGTAGGTGTGATAGGACTGGACCTCAATCAGTCATGATTGATCAAACTACTTTTTTCCCCCTCCATTTAAAGGCAATTCAACATTTCCACGAAACAAGACAAGTAGGGTCTAATCATTTGCACTATGCTTTTTTAAAACCACAACAATGGCACAGAACATGAATGTGCCTTGTGCTATGCACCTTTGACCTAGTCTGACAGCAAAATTTCACTGCACTGCTTAATATTTAATGACACGCCCCCTGCTATGCCTCTCTTCAAACTTTGGCCCAGTCAACATCTTGATGAGTCACCGAAATGTCAAAAGTGCATAGGTCAGAAGCAAAAGTGCACCTAATGAAAATAACGCTTGTGCCCAAAATGGTTTTATTAAGTATCGCTCCCCAGCTTTATCAACCTTCCTCTGACATTTGGACGAAGATAAGTCAAGTATTTTATACTTCCAACATGCAAGTTCACAAGGAGTTTGCTACAAAATACCCTTCTTTTTCACGATTTCTAATTCACTCATTCTAACTGCTCACTGCTCCTGAAGTTCTCAAGGCACCATGTCAAAATGTGTTGAACTTTTGTAACAAAAAAAGAGTAAAAGGCAAGTGCAAGGTAATCAGGACCTGCAGTCACTGCCTAGTCTCTGCTTTAGGGACTCAGCTACACTCTCGTCAGTGGGGTGTGTCTCTCAGTTTACCATTCAGGTGGATCATAGTGTTTCTGAAACAATGAGTTTGGTTCCAAAATAGATTTAGGCTTACTTCAGGTTGGTCTCCAATATAAGAGTTGTAGTGTATCTTGACGTACCTATAAGCTGCAGGGTAAGACTGCATTTCTAATTTGGGTGTCAGGATGAAAAATATGTTTAAGAGCCCTGTTGATTAGTTCTGCCTGGCTTGAGCACTGGAGCTCAGAGCTTCTGCTTGCTTCTTTATGGTTTTACCTCTACATTGGACTTGGGCCTCAGCTGTATGGGAATATCAGCAAAGTAACACCTCCATCCATCATCTGCAGAGGCTGTCAAACTGAGCTCATGCTGATCTGTGAAAGTGACTGGCTTCGGTATTTTCCACTTTTTCCAATTAAATCTGATTTCCAGAATAAGCCAGGACATCTGAAAGATCGGTTCCTTGCTGCAGTGTCAGGACTTAAATAAGGTTTGCAGCCAGATCCTAAATTCACTAGCATTTGGATGGTGGCTGATGGACTCAAGACAGGAGTGTGGACATCAGAATCAAAATCAGCTCAATTGCTGTGCTTACTGAATGCACGGGAACTTTTGTTGGAGTGGCATTTGGGCAGAGACTGAATACAGTGCCGTTTTAAGATGAGGTGTGTGTGTGTCTTTGTATTTCTGTGGCATTGTGCATTTGAGTAACTCCACATGCAGGAAAAATAATTACTGTTCAGAAAACTCTGAAAACAGTTTTCTGTAGGGAATATGCTTGGTGGACATAGTAGAGTTTACATGAACTAGGAATGACTCAGGCATAGAAACAAACAAACAAACAAATGAATAAATAAATAAATTACCACAGCTAACATTACCATTATATTTTATTCCACTGAAATTACATTTCATGTTTTAATGTGTCTGTGTAATGGTCCTGATTTTAAGCTGCATTCCCTTATAAATGATCCCCATACAGACGTGAAACCAGACAGTAGCAACACCTACAGTGCCTTGCAAAAGTATTCACCCCCCTTGGCATTTTTTGTGTTTTGTTGCCTCACAGCCTGGAATTAAAATGGATTGTTTGAGGGCTTGCATCATTTAATTTACAGAACATGCCTACAACTTTGAAGATGTGATTTTTTTTCTATTGTGAAGCGAACAACAAATAGGACAAAATAACAGAAAACGTCAATGTGCATAACTATTCACGCCCCTAAAATCAGTACTTTGTAGAGCCAACTTTTGCGGCAATCACAGCTGCAAGTCGCTTTTGATAAGTCTCTATGAGCTTGCCACATCTTGTCACTGGGATTTTTGCCCATTCCTCAAGAGAAAACTACTCTAGCTCCTTCAAGTTTGATGGTTTTCGCTTGTGAACAGCAATCTTTAAGTCTGACCACAGATTCTCAATTGGATTGAGGTCTGGGCTTTGACTAGGCCATCCCAACACATTTATATGTTTCCCCTTAAAGCACTCAAGTGTTGCTTTAGCAGTATGCTTGGGGTCATTGTCCTGCTGGAACGTGAACCTCCGTCCTAATCTGAAAATCACTTACAGACTGGTACAGGTTTTGCTCAAGAATATCCCTGTTTTTAGCACCATCCATCTTTCCCTCAACTCGGACCAGTTTCCCAGTGAAAAACATCCCCACAGCATGATGCTGCCCCCACCACGTTTCACTGTGGGGATGGTGTTCTTGGGGTGATGAGATGTGTTGGGTTTGCGCCAGACATAGCGTTTTCCTTGATGGCCGAAAAGTTCAATTTTAGTGTCATCTTACCAGAGCACCTTCCTCCATACATTTTGGGAGTCTCCCACGTGCCTTTTTGCAAACTCAAAAGGGCCTTTTTCTTTTTAGCTGAAAGTATTGGCTTTCTTCTGGCAACTCTTCCATAAAGCCCAGCTCTATGGAGTGTACGTCTTATTGTGGTCCTATGGACAGATACTCCAGTCTCTGCTGTGGAACTCTGCAGCTCCTCCAGGGTTACCTTAGGTGTCTGCGCTGCTTCTCTGATTAATGCCCTCCTTGCCCGGTCCATGAGTTTTGGTGGGCGGCCCTCTCTTGGCAGGTTTGTTGTGGTGCCGTGTTCTTTCCATTTTATTATGATGGATTTAATGGTGCTCCTGGGAATCATCGAAGATTTGGATATTTTTTTTATAACCAAACCCTGACTTGTACTTCTCAACAACTTGTCCCTGACTTGTTTGGAGAGTTCCTCGGTCTACATGGCGGTGTTTGGTTAGTGGTGCCTCTTGCTTAGGTGTTGCAGCCTCTGGGGCCTTTCAGAAAAGGTGTGTATATACTGACAGATCATGTGACACTTAGATTGCACACAGGTGGACTTCATTTCACTAATTATGTGACTTCTGAAGGTAATTGGTGAATACATATGCACATGCCAATTTTCAGTTTTTTATTAAAAAAAAAAAAAAATAAATAAATATATATATATATATATATATATATATATATATATATATATATATATATATATATACAGTACAGGCCAAAAGTTTGGACACACCTTCTCATTCAATGCGTTTTCTTTATTTTCATGACTATTTACATTGTAGATTCTAACTGAAGGCATCAAAACTATGAATGAACACATGTGGAGTTATGTACTTAACAAAAAATGGTGAAATAACTGAAAACATGTTTTATATTCTAGTTTCTTCAAAATAGCCACCCTTTGCTCTGATTACTGCTTTGCACACTCTTGGCATTCTCTTGATGAGCTTCAAGAGGAAGTCACCTGAAATGGTTTTCCAACAGTCTTGAAGGAGTTCCCAGAGGTGTTTAGCACTTGTTGGCCCCTTTGCCTTCACTCTGCGGTCCAGCTCACCCCAAACCATCTGGATTGGGTTCAGGTCCAGTGACTGTGGAGGCCAGGTCATCTGCTGAAAAGCCGAATATCCCTAACTTTTTGTGAGTAGTGTGTATATATATATATATATTTATTTATTTCTCATTTCACTTCAAAACTTAGACTATTTTGTGCAGATCCATCAAATAAAATTCAGATTAAAAAACATTTAAATTACAGGTTGTAATGTAACAAAATGCGTCAAAATGCCAAGGGGGGTGAATACTTTTGCAAGGCACTGTATCATATATCTGCAAATTAAGATGATTCTTCAGTATATATTGCCTATGGCTGTTTGTTTCCCTAAGCAAGACAACACAGAATTTATTCTCTGTGAAACGGTCTTGCTTGGGCAAAAAGTCAGAAATCTGGTGGTTTCTCTGACATCCCAGCTGCAGGAGCTAAGGAGACGGGCAGAATGACAAATACTCAACTCAGCCAAAGAGGGAGGCAGCAGTGAACAGTTGAAGGCTGCCATTCCAAAACACTTTACATTCACTTAGACAAATAAAGTGTTTCATAGCGCAGCCTTTAACAAGTGCTGAATTGAGTACACAGACTGCACTGAGTTTAGCTAAGGATAGTTATTTTGGTTGATGTGGCTCTTGTTTGTTTGTTTTATTGTTAGAGATGCTGGGTCTGATTAGGTTTGTGTTTGAGGTCTGAGATGGAAACAGATATGACACCATTATTAATAGATACCTACAGCATAGGCTATTAATAAGGATGGCATGACATCAGACGCATTTGAAGTATGTTTAATTAAATAATTGTTTCTCTCCCAAACTGACATCCTATTGGTTTCAGTCATTCAATCAATATTTATTTATATAGCGTCAAGAGAAGGAGAAGAAGAGAAAAGAAGAAAAAAGAAGAGGAAAGAGGAAGATTAGGAAAGAGGAAAAATGCTCAGAGCATGATATGAAGTCCCCCGACAGTCTAGGCCTATAGCAGCATAACTGCTATAGGCAGTAAGCTTCATCAAAAAGCTGTAAGCTTCGTCAAAAAGGAAGGTCTTAAGTCTACTCTTGAAGGTAGAGAGAGAATCTGCCCTCCGAACTGAGACAGGAAGTTTGTTCCACAAACGTGGAGCCTGGAATTGGAAGGATCTGCCTCCCGTTCCAGTCTTACAAGTTTTGGTTTGCACGTGAATGATCCTTCCTTTCACCGTGTCCTGCCCAAACTTCCAGTTTCAACAGGAAATACATCAAATCAAGAAAGTACGAGTCCATTTCAAGGGTCTTCAATAAGACCTAGAGCTAAACACCTATTCCGGACCTGAAACAGATATTTTACATATACCAGTGAGCCAGTGAGCACTTACATCTTTGAAACCTGAGCACATTCACTCAGTTTCTCTTAATTACCACATTAGCAAGACATGCCCCCAAAATTTTAAAATTAGTAAAAAAAAAAAAAAAACTAAAAAACTAAAAGCAGCAAAAAATTCGAAAAATCTGTTAGAAAATTTGCACAAAAAGTCCTAAGACATTACTAGAAAGTTTTTAAACAACAACAATAATAACAAAGAAAACTAGTTGATGTAATGGTACAGTGAAATACATGATACAGACAGGATGACCCAAGAAATAGACACTGTAAAAGAGAGGGACAGCAAAATGAAGGACTTTGTGGCTACAGGACCAGGGGTCCTATCAACATGCATGACTGTAACTAAATATTTGCAGATTCAGCTGAATGCAAAGATAGAATGCAGTGCCTGCATGTGCCTTGTGTTTGTTAAAACAGCGTGCTTTAACAAAAGTGCACTGACTGAAAACATTCAAGCTTCATACCTAAGAAAAAAAAGAGATAATTATAATGAAAAACGATCAACCCAGGTGACACATTCTGTAGCACATCACAAGGGAAAACAATGGCAGAATCAAAAAAATGGTAGGATGAAAGAAAATATTGCAGTATTTTTTAAAGTAAGTGGATGGAGAAAGAGCTAAACTAGCAAGCAGTGCAACACGAATAATCATGTTCATCTGCATATTGCATTCTAAGGCTCCTATCCAGGTGATTTTTTTCAAACATTGCATGTCAAACTTTTGTCCTCCTGATGAGTCAGCACTCAGTGACCAAGGGGACATAGTAGGTACAGTACAGGCCAAAAGTTTGGACACACCTTCTCATTCAATGCGTTTTCTTTATTTTCATGACTATTTACATTGTAGATTCTCACTGAAGGCATCAAAACTATGAATGAACACGTGGAGTTATGTACTTAACAAAAAAAGGTGAAATAACTGAAAACATGTTTTATATTCTAGTTTCTTCAAAATAGCCACCCTTTGCTCTGATTACTGCTTTGCACACTCTTGGCATTTTCTCGATGAGCTTCAAGAGGTAGTCACCTGAAATGGTTTTCCAACAGTCTTGAAGGAGTTCCCAGAGGTGTTTAGCACTTGTTGGCCCCTTTGCCTTCGCTCTGCGGTCCAGCTCACCCCAAACCATCTGGATTGGGTTCAGGTCCGGTGACTGTGGAGGCCAGGTCATCTGCCGCAGCACTCCATCACTCTCCTTCTTGGTCAAATAGCCCTTACACAGCCTGGAGGTGTGTTTGGGCTCATTGTCCTGTTGAAAAATAAATGATGGTCCAACTAAACGCAAACCGGATGGGATTGCATGCCGCTGCAGGATGCTGTGGTAGCCATGCTGGTTCAGTGTGCCTTCAATTTTGAATAAATCCCCAACAGTGTCACCAGCAAAACACCCCCACACCATCACACCTCCTCCTCCATGCTTCACAGTGGGAACCAGGCATGTGGAATCCATCCGTTCACCTTTTCTGCGTCTCACAAAGACACGGCGGTTGGAACCAAAGATCTCAAATTTGGACTCATCAGACCAAAGCACAGATTTCCACTGGTCTAATGTCCATTCCTTGTGTTTCTTGGCCCAAACAAATCTCTTCTGCTTGTTGCCTCTCCTTAGCAGTGGTTTCCTAGCAGCTATTTGACCATGAAGGCCTGATTGGCGCAGTCTCCTCTTAACAGTTGTTCTAGAGATGGGTCTGCTGCTAGAACTCTGTGTGGCATTTATCTGGTCTCTGATCTGAGCTGCTGTTAACTTGCCATTTCTGAGGCTGGTGACTCGGATGAACTTGTCCTCAGAAGCAGAGGTGACTCTTGGTCTTCCTTTCCTGGGTCGGTCCTCGTGTGCCAGTTTCGTTGTAGCGCTTGATGGTTTTTGCGACTCCACTTGGGGACACATTTAAAGTTTTTGCAATTTTCCGGACTGACTGACCTTCATTTCTTAAAGTAATGATGGCCACTCGTTTTTCTTGAGTTAGCTGATTGGTTCTTGCCATAATATGAATTTTAACAGTTGTCCAATAGGGCTGTCGGCTGTGTAGTAACCTGACTTTTGCACAACACAACTGATGGTCCCAACCCCATTGATAAAGCAAGAAATTCCACTAATTAACCCTGATAAGGCACACCTGTGAAGTGAAAACCATTTCAGGTGACTACCTCTTGAAGCTCATGGAGAGAATGCCAAGAGTGTGCAAAGTAGTAATCAGAGCAAAGGGTGGCTATTTTGAAGAAACTAGAATATAAAACATGTTTTCAGTTATTTCACCTTTTTTTGTTAAGTACATAACTCCACATGTGTTCATTCATAGTTTTGATGCCTTCAGTGAGAATCTACAATGTAAATAGTCATGAAAATAAAGAAAACGCATTGAATGAGAAGGTGTGTCCAAACTTTTGGCCTGTACTGTATGTCTCAACATAGCATTTTTCTACACGTTTTATTTTTGCTTTCCTTTGTGCATTTGTTTATTCATTCATTTTGTCCTGGAACATCTTGGTTCATAATCTTGAATGAAATGCAAGCTTTAGAAGCACAGTCTATGGCATTTAATGTAACAAAAGCATTTTTTTCCCCTACAGTGAATGTGTTTTCTACAGGTGGATACATATAATGGACGTTCCCCACTGCCTTTAAGAAACTGAACCTACCACCAATAATTGAACTCTGTGTGTAATTAAATTAAATGCGCTCGTTCTGGTTCAAAGTCATTACTGAAATCCATAAAGAATAACATAAAATGGCAGTTACAATAAATCTATCAGTTATTATAGTAATTCTGCTATCAGTTAAGTGTTATTAGATGTTCTTTTTGCCTTCAGTGAGCACCCATTATCTATTTCATCTCCCTCTTTGCCCGCCCATTGCTTTCAATTGACACACATTTGTACACGCATTCATACATACGCACACACACACACACACACACACACTTGCTCTATCCCCATGTGCACACACTCTGGTTAAGCTTGTTTTACAGACACACACAGATGCACCGGCATGTGTATGCTCTCCTGCCATGTATTTTGATTGAGTGTGGTTCACTCTTTCTCTCTGTCTCTCTCTCTGCTACGTGGGCACACACACACACACACACACACACACACACAAACAAACACACACACACACACACACACACACACACACACACACACACACACACACACACACACACACACACACACACACACACACACACACACACACACACACACACACAGATTGTGATCAAGCCTGGAAGTTGCAGTGTGGCCTGTAGCTGTATCCACCATCCAGTTGTTAGTATGAGATCAGGTATGTGGAGAATCCCTGCCTCAGCCTTAATTGCACTCCTCCGGGTTCTGCTCCCTTCCCCTGGAGAGTCAACAGTCTTCTTTTTGCCTTTGATCTTAACGAGCCTTATTAACTACCATGGCAACCAGAGGGCTTCTGGGACAGCAGTGCTGTTGGGCCACTTATTATTGGATGGAAATAAAGAGCTGGCCTGGCATATATTGAGGCCGTAGGGGGATTTTGGATTAAGGGGGACTGTGACTCACAATGGGAACAGTGTTATTTCAGAGTATTATCTCAGCTCTAATTGTAATGAGTCCAATCATTTTTCCTCCCACAAAAACAATGTTTTTTTTGTTTTTTTTTTACATGGTGGAAATAATTTGGGAGCAGCTTAATAGATATGACAACATTAAATTCTGTCTATTAAGAACACACCAGCAACAAAACAGTCATGTCAATCAACACAAGATGTTTTGTCTCACATTGCTCACACATTTAGTGAAGAGGATGTTTTGTTTTGGGTTTTGTAAGAGTCAGAATGTTAATGAAATCCATTCAGACGCTTAGCAACATTGCTAAACTAGCAATCCTTGCTGATAAGTCACATTGTGCCCCCCTGTCAGCCTTGTAGTCTTTCTTGAAAAATCAACTGCAAAGCTTGTTAATACTAATACTAACTATAGCAACAAACAGTTTACTATAGCATGGCCAAGGACACTGGATTTTCTGATTCTGCTGGAGGGCACTGTGAGTGATGCAGCGTTTGTGATTAGCACTACAGAAAAATGTCTGTATTCAGATCTCAGTATGTCTGCATGGCGCTCAACAGACATCTTATAGATAGATAGATAGATTTACTTTATTGATCCCAAGCTGGGAAATTCTCTGATTATCCTGCAGAATTTCAAGTGGAATGATTGTGAACACAAAAGAAACATCATCCTGGATAAATCCGTTTGCTTTTTGCATACTAAGTGTTTTTTTTTTTTTTCCTTAGGATTTTTAAAGCTTTTTCAAAAAATCCCAAATGGCCAGACCAACATGTCCTTGTGTTCTATGAGTGTACACTGTGTGCCACCGTTGTTTATGAGCACGTTTACATGCACACCTTATTCCTGTATTAACCGGAATATTCTCAATATTCCGGTTGCGCACGTGTCATGTAAACACGCACCGAACCCGATTAAGGTCATATTCCGGTTGGAGAGAATTCCAAATAAGACCCCTGGCATATGCCTGTTCCAACCGGAATATTGAGACATGTAAACACCTTAGTCGGAAAATTCCCTGAACCGGAATATTCAGTAACGACTGCGCATGCTTGACCTGCAAGGAATTCTGTGGCGTCTTTGTTGCTATGGTTACCTGCAAGCGGGGAAAACGGCATGGTGAACAGCATCAAGAGCCAGGAGACTGCAGTCCGCCTTCAGCTAATGAAAGACTTAAATATCACGGAGTATATCGATGGGAGAAAACACAGAAATAGCGACAGAAGAAAAAGAAGAAGACTTCTTCGTCTGTTTTTCCGGCAGACCAGACGCCTATACGTGTGCTGCTGCCCCCCGCAGCTGAGTGTCACATTACGTCAGAGAGTGGAATACGCCGAAACACGGGAACATGCCAAGTAACATGTAAACGGAATATTCCAGTTGCCGCAGCGCAGTTACCTTAGCCGGAAGATTGACCCGAACCGGAATATGGTGTGCATGTAAATGTACACTATGTCTGGGTAAGGGTTAGGGTTAGAGTTACTTGACTGATTCAGTAAATGTGGAAAAGGAGAAAAAGTAGTCACATTTTTCAGAAAATCATATAAATACTGAGACTATTAATGAAATAAATAAAAAAAAAAATGTTCATTTTGTTCCCTAACAGCTTGAACCAGCAGCCCTCAGACAACACATTGCCATGTGAGGTTCCACAAACAGCTGCTTATCTATGCTGCAGGCAAACAGTCTTTAACCAATGACCTCTGACCCCTGCTGCTCGATTTGTTTATTCATGTGGGCTTCTTCATCTGCATTTCTGTCTGTCTCTGCCTCTGCTTGGTGTTTGGTGCTTGTTTTGCAGTGAAAATAAGAGCTAAACAAAAAGTAACAGCCAGTCAGTCTGCAATTGTCCTCTCTCTGCCTGAAAGCTGCTCTCATCATTTCCATCACTGCCCATTAACAAAGCCATGTTTCACATTTAGCTCTGATGGGCTGCAATGCTCAGTGACACTGCTCTGCTGCTCTCTCTCACACACACACACACACACACACACACACACACACAGATTACACATTGCTAGGTCACACACCCAAACATTCTCCTTCCCACACACCTAAACACAGACGCAGATACATATTAAACTAATTGTTTAACACTAATTAGGTCTGGAACAAAGTGACACCACCTCAGATACATACAGAACTCAATACACGCTTACATGCACACACACACACACACACACACACACACAGAGCCATTCTCAGCTTGGTTAATGTAGAGCAGAGCTGCTGGCGGTGTTGAGGGTGTGATTATTACAGTAGATATGTATGTGCCTACAGTCCTCTTGTTGCTTTAATACAAACTCCAGCAGAGACCGATAGCTGGGAAAGATGCTGCTGATGGCCTACCCCATATCTCGATGATTTACACACACACACACACACACAGACACACTGCATGTATACATGCACATACAAAATCTCTAAAATAATAGTTTTTGCCCTGTATTTTCTCTTCCTTCCCTTCATGTGACAAATTAGTAGCAGACACACATCCTCTCTCTCCCTCTCTTTCTCTCTCCTCTCTCACTCTCTCTTTTCCAACAGAGTGGAATTAGGAATCATTAAGCAGGGGTCTCAGATTTGGGCAGATTAAAAAGGTGTTGTGCACCAGAGCACAGGAGCAGCAAATTGCTGTCATGTAGAGGAGGAGGAGGAGAGAGGTGAGAGCTGTGTGAATGTTTTGTTTGTGGTGTGACGGAACGAGCTGAGCCTGGCCAAAAGTCATATTTGAGACACTTTGTATTTGTGAAGGAGTTTCATTGCCTAAGCTTGAACTGTAAGCAGAGGTTTGAGGTTGGTGGAGAGAAGCGAACATAAAAGAACAGCTGAGAGTCTGAGAGGAAAGTGGAGTTTTTTCTCCACTAAAAGGGTTTGGACCTTAAAAATCACAGCAACCAAACTTAGCAGGTAGATTTGAATGCTTGTGTGTAACTGGGGGAAAAAAATGAGCAGAACGTCCAGATGGTGGTGCTATAACAGCTGTTTGTACAGTTTGGCCTTTAATAAAATGTCTTTCCGTGGATCCCTCATACACCATGTTGTGCTCAAATCCCTACAACCTCCACTTGAAGCTAAATTAGTCCTTTCAGTCAATAACTTCAACTCCTGACACAATAAAAGGTCACTTAGATTTTTAATTTACAGGCACAGAACCGACAAGACAGGTGACGAGCTAGAATAAAGAGCAATTTGACCTGGAGAAAAATTAAAGGTCCGCAAATGCAGCCTTTCATTGTGGATTTCTGGTTTCTGGTTTCTGACAATTTGGCACAAGTGATTGCATAGAATCATTTATCTATTTTGAATAGACACAAAATACGTTTTCACACTTCACACCTGCAAGCAGATCTGGAAAGCATAGACCAAAAGTGTGGCAGAGAAGGTGGACCCAAAAAACAGGAGGCAGCAGGTGATCAGGGCTCAAGTGTAGAAAGTGTAGTGTATTTATTTTAAACAAAAGGTGAGTACACAACACAGGAACTAGGCAGCAAGGGACAGGGAGTACAGACAGGCAAGACTAAACAACTGACAAAGACTGAAAAGACAACAGGACTTTCAAATACTGAGTGAACTACTCAGACAACAAGGAGTAGGTCAGGGAACAGGCAGGGAGCTGTTAGGCTGGGAGAGGCCAAAAGAACAGGTAACACAAGGGCAAGCTAATGAGCTAAATGCATGGCAGGTGTGCAGGGGCAGGGCTGAAGGAAAACAGGAGGGAGACAGAGCGAGAAAGCAGCCAAAATATGAAAGACCAGATGAGCACAGAAAACAAACGGAGCTCTGACAGGACTGTGGCAGCGGCAGATCAGACGGGCAGAAAACGCCTGGCGGCTCTCGTCCAGCTCCACAGCCGGTGGACCCAGCAGCACTGGATGGCATGGCCCCATGTCGGCCCCCACGCGCTCACGTTTCAAAACCACATCACAGACACATCTGCTGGATGCTGAGGCTTAACAGCTTAAGCTAGGAGAAAGAGCTAGGAGGAAGGTGTTGCTGTTGAGAGCGAGGGCTGAGATGAACTCTCCAAAGGCATTGGGATACTGTAACTGAATGGTGTGATTTTAGATTTACATTTCTCTAACACTAGAAATGCTATGGTCTCATTCTTCCATGATGTCAGTGAAACAGTGCCAGGGCTAAAACTGTGTGTTGGCCTGTAAAAAGAGGAGGGCAGTGAATGCAACCTTTAAATCGCAGAAATGGAGTGTCTGGATTGAAGACGGAGAACTCCATCCAAATATTGACCCAGCTGACAGATAGATGCCAGCGTTAGCCTGCAGCCCTGGGTCATATTTCTATTGGAGTTGCTTCAACAAATCAACCAAGCAAGCTTTCTGCTTAAGTCTAGCTTCCTTGCAGGGACAGACACAGATGTCCAAGCATCTGCCACAACTCAGTTTGTCAGGTTCACACACTACCATTCTTTCTTGATGAAGGTGTATCTATGTACTAAATGGACACTGTCTATGTATCTATTGTTTCCCACCAGGCTTCTCTATTCCATTATTTGCTTTTTCCTATTTCTTGTGTATCCATTCAGAAAGGACACCACCACCACTGCTGCAGATTTAAGGCTGTTTTATGGTCAGAAGACATGTCTGGACAGGCGTCTTATGAAAAGTGTTGCACAGTCCTGAAGCTTGCAAACTCAGGTGTGGAAGACATTTATGGCACAAGCTGTCTCCCTGGTAACCAACATAACACGTTCACCGTTTAGACAGTTTGGCTGCTGGCCGCTACGATATATTTGAATTGGCACAGGACGAGGAAGTTTTACCCTTACAGAACATGAGGAGAAAGAGTAGGAAAAAGTGTTGCCGCAATTTTTCTCCAGGAGTTAATCTTGTTTTTTTGTCTTCTTTGGCATCTCTGAAGTCCCTCCATGATGAGTCACACAGGTGAGGACTTCAAAGAATTTTGACAGGTACAAGACACTGTCGGACGACACACGAGACTTTCGACACACAGATCTTGACAATAAAACAGTCTTTAGTCAAACTCCACCCATATTTAATAGCAGGGAAAGTTTGGCTACAGATCATCTTATGACACACGGTCTCTCCACACTCTCTTTCTCCTGCACTACATTGAACATGTCGACCCTCACGTCGTCCAGTTTTGTATCGAGTGTTCATATGTTCTTATTTAACTTGCTGAGGGCATGAGACAGTTTCAGTTGTTCCCAGTGAACCTCTGTTTTATCTTCAATCTGACGACTTTACACTGAAACAAGAGCAGCAAATTGTCTGATGTTAAGACATGAATCAAAATGAAAATGTGAATGCCTTGTTCAGGCAAATATTTAAAGAGGTCTGGGAGAAGGGGAGGCAGTGCGGTGTAACAAGCAGCAAGATTCTCCTTCAGCCGGAATCTTCAAGCACTCATTCTGCTGACGCGTCCTTTAGCAAGGCACTGAACCCCCAGTGGTCATGGCAACAGACAGATATATCTGTCAGGATGGCAGAGGGCAGCACGCTGTCAGGTTTAGTGCATATCCAGCTACCGCCTAGCACACCCGACACTGTTAATTGGCTTTAAACGCAAACTGACAGCTCTGGCAGCATTACACTGACATGTGGCACAACAATGATGAAGTTCCACAAGTAGACACACACCTCACCACCACACAGCTGGCAGGGAGAGCAGGGCTGTGCACTGGTCTAATTAATTACTTGGTTAAGCTCCTGTATGCTGTGATATTATCTCTGTCTGTTTCCCTGGCTCTTTTCATTAGGTCTGTCTGTGTTTAGTTTGAAAACAACACTGTGGGAGGAATCCAAAACCAACACAAAACAACACACAGCTCTTACACCATTGTTGAACCACTGTTCATGTACATTTAAGTAAAGTAATCCTTATGCATCTCAATGTACAAATGGCCCCTGTCTACAGCTCATAGAGATCACTGTAAATTGTCACTCACAAATAAGGTGAAATTGTTTAAACCTTCTGAAAGCCATTAGTAAGGGAATTGTAAAAATGACATAACGTGCATACTTTGCAAGCACAATGACAAGTGTGACTGCAGCCAGGAGAAGGTGTCACCAACATCCCAGGCACTACTTCAAGCAAGAACATCATCGTTTTAAAGTCCCCCTCCACTCAAAAATGTGTTTTTCTTATATTTTTGTCCTCTAATGTGTCTGACCTTGCCAGAACTTTTATCTGTGCAAAATTGACTCTGTGCACAAGACGAGTGACGCACATCCGGTTTCGCCAGATAGCGGCACTTCAGTTTCCGGTCTGTGTAAAGGCTAAGCCTAACGCTTACATATTCTCCCGGTGCCTCACGGATTTGCCCAGACTAACAATAAACTATGTCCACCGAAACGTTGCTGCCACTTCCCCTGCCCCCAAAAGCAAACGAGAAAGGGTTTTAAGTTATACATCTCCAGCTATTTGCACAACATCGAAGGTATGTAATTTAGAGAACGTTAGCTAACGGTCGTTAGCTAGCGTTAGCTAACTAACGTAGATGGTTAGCACCAGGCGAATCACACCGTAACGTTTGTTGTGTAAAATGAATCTCGTTTTTGTATCCAGTGGCAAGTTAGCTGACTATACCTGAGGCCTGTATCATGAAGCGGGATTAAGGTGTTAGCGAGATAACTTCAGGCTCAACTCCAGATTTTCTATATCACAAAGCTGGTTCACCTCTCATCGGTACAGGATGCCTATCCTAAACCTGTTCTGAGAGCTAGCCTGCTAGGGTTAGGGATAGAGTTGACCCTGCTATCAACTTGATGTACTGACATGATTGGATTTTGGCGTCCGCTTTATTTTATTATAGCCTGTAAAGCAGACACGCAACACGTCTGTGCAGTGCAGTGAGTTCAGAGGTGTCAGCGTCAGATGTGGGCTACTTGAGCCACTGATGTGTAGTTTGCACATTTATGCCGTGGCTGCCTTCTCTTCGCGGCAGCCACGGTGTTCGATTTAGTGTGTAAATTTTGTTTTTCCTCCTCATACTATTCCAGTCAGCTGCCTCGGAACCCTCCCTTATACATGCGCGTTCACGGCTCTTGATGAGACAAACCTGGATTGACTGAGCGAGTTGATAACCAGCGTCATGATACCGGTTATTCCTGATCATCATGATCTCTGTTAGTGTAGCCAGATAGGTCTGAGAGATCCAGGGAAAACTGAGCTTGCTTCGTGATACAGGCCTCAGGTATAGTCAGTTAACTTGCCACTGGATACAAAAACGAGATTCATTTTACACAACAAACGTTACGGTGTGATTCGCCTGGTGCTAACCATCTACGTTAGTTAGCTAAAGCTAGCTAACGACCATTAGCTAACGTTCTCTAAATTACATACCTTCGATGATAAAACCTGAGATTCAAACATACCTTGGTAATATACCTTGGTATGTTTGAATCCCAGCTAGATTTGGTACATCACAAATCCCACAACCAATTAGCTGTCAGCTAATTGGTCAGCGGTGTGTTGCTTTGCATATCAGTAGCATCAGCTCTGCTAGTTGTGGTGCTGGACTGCTGGTTGTGCTTTGTTTTCCAAAAAAAAAAAAAAAAAATCAGTGTCAGAGATTTGCTGAAGAAAATCATTCAGTGTGCCAACAGAGAGGGAGGTGGGCTGAGACTATTTCCATATTCATAGATCAGCACATTTTTAATGAGGGCAAGGGCATTTAGAGTTATGTTTAAGGCACAAAGGGATGTTTTTTTCTACGGAATAAACTTATATATAATCGTGAGGAACAGGAAGAAAAGACTAGATAGTACTTTAACAAATAATTGCAATTACACAAGAACAAAAAAACAAACAAGCCAAAGAATTGCACCAGGGCTATAATGACATACTCCTCTTTGTTTGCCTTGCTTTATGTAGCATAATTTTTAATTTAGCAGTTGTTTTGCTAGATGAAGTTCTGTTTTTTTCTCTATGGAAGAATGAATTGCATTTACAATTTAAGCACAACAAATGACTCCATCAGTGGTCACTTTATGTTTCTTATTGTGGAAATGTGAACGGATAATGCTGCTGATGTTGGTCTCATTGCGTTTTGAGACATTATAAGATATGATTTAAAATTAGTTGGTTTAGGTGAGTTTTCCTCGGAAATGAGAGCTCCATCATTTCCACCATTGTTACGATCATCATATTCATCATTATTTTTTTACATTTTTATTAGCTGTGCAATTTCTAATGACCATTTTTTAAAATTATTGATCAGGTCAGTGTAATTCCACTGCATGTAATCAGTTACCCTGCCAGCCCAGATTGTTATTTAGAAAGATAGTGTTTCATATGAGTGACAGTGATGAATTGGACCTGGCCATACTGATAAGCAGGGCAGTGTCCGGCTGATGAGCTGCTCATTTGCATTAATGAGTTTTATTGGCATGGCTGGCTTGGTGTGATTAGCGGTGCTAATAGACAAACAACTGTCCGGCCTTATATACAACCACAGCAGCTGCAGTTAAAGGGATCAGAAAGGATGGGGTGGGTGGAGAGTCGGTACTCGATACAGACTAAGCCTCCGTGGCCACCAGGAAATTTCCTTCATCCAGTGGAAAGGCACTCTGTTGTGCCTGGCAGAGAGCAGTGACGGCTTAGTTCATTTTTAACGTTCCGATCACCGAGTGCAGGAAGTTAAACATTTCCATTTGAATGGGAAGGGGTCTTCAATAGCTGCTTAGCAACAGCAAGATCCATGACCAATGCCTCCCACATGCACCTGTTTGGCGTTGATGATATTATTTATTTTATTGTTTTAATACCCAGGAGAGGATTTGGTTAGCTCACATTCTCTTTTCCACTCCTTCTACTGTCTGAGCAGAGGATAGAAATTAAAGTCACCATTAGGATTGGTGTTTATAATTCATATCTGGGTTGGGGGCAGAGTTAGATTTTGGAACCACAAGCAATTCAGGACTGCTTGCAGAATCAGGTTTACTATCAAAATCAGGAGAACTGAAGTCAATACTGTTAGTTTCCCATGACTTCACACAAGGGGTCCACTGCTTCAGGTGGAGGTGTTAGTAAAATAAGACCATAAGTGTGAGGTCTGCTATCTAATAACTGATTGGGTCTCAAAGGATTAAATGCAATATACTGCATGTCCAGAGTTTAAACAGCAACAAGAGAGCCATGTCTCCCATGGGAATTTACTGTTAAGGTGGACTGGCAAGTTATTGGTGGATTAGCATTACATCGTTCAGTGTATAGCCACTGTTTTGCTCTCATGCACTGTATTGCATACAACAACAAGGAAACTAACACCAAGAACAACTGCTGAATGGTCTACAACCTTCATGAAGACACCACCCTCTGAATCCATTTACATAATAATTCAAATGTTCAGTGCTGTGAAATTAATTTGCCACTCGTGCTGTATTTTACTTTTTGATATGCATTTCCCTAAGCTTAGCTTGTCTGCTTCTCATTGAGTTAACAAAGACAGCAGCCACGTTAGCTCAATAACAGCAAGTGATCAAGAGAGTTTACAGTTGAGAAAATCAAAGAAAAAGAAGTTGTCCGTCTTACTCCAATCCCATCATGTCTCGCTGCAGCATTGCATTGTGGTCTATGTGCTGCTCCTCCTATAGCTCTCCTTGTCCTGTGTCCACTTGCTCCTTCTTTTTTTGTCTTTGCTTTCATCTGTTTTTGTATTTCTTGGTGTTTGGTGTGCTCTGTAATTAAACTTGGCTTGACATGAACTGCCATGTTTTATTGGCTGAGTCTCTGTAGGAAACAGCGGCTCTGAGGATCCAGCCATTGATACAGTCACACATTCCAGCCACATGTAACCTATTTCTGCAACTTCCTCTTACTGTGTCTGTGGGCCCTGTTACACACAGAGACACGGCAACAGCTTACACAGCATTTCCATCCTCTCTGATCCTTTCTGACAGCTAATTGGCTGAAAAAGTCCAGTCTCACAGCAACAGCCAATGACATGTGAAGGGGAGACTGCTGCTGACTTGGGTGATGTGTTGAACTGACAGATGGATGCCACACACACAGATGCAGCGCCACATTCGCACACAGATGCCTGTCTACACAAATACTTTAAAGTGCCCTACCTGCTTACACACACACACACACACACACACACACACACACACACACACACACACACACACAGATGTGCATACACATAACAAGATATATGCATGAGCTAGCAGATGCAAATTAACACACAGGCATACTGATACATGACCCACCAACTTAATCACTCACACACACACACACACACACTCTCCCACAAAGTGTGAAGAGCAGTGCAGTGACCTTGTGTAGTCAGTGAGCGATGTAGAAGAAAGACAATAGGAAGCAGCTGTTGTGTTTCCCATTCCATGGCTGGTGATGAGAGGAACAAGAGCCATACAGCTAAATGACTTCTTCAGCAATGCCAGTGACATCACAGCCTCCATCTGATGCCATTTTATTCTGGCCATTTTATGTCCTCCTGATTTAGAGCTCGGTTATGTTGGGTGATGTGGACAAAACCAAACATCACAATATGAGTGACTGAATACTTTATCTGTGTTTATTGAGGTTAACCCTCCTCTCTAAATATATGGTTCACATTGTTGTTGTTGTTTTTTTGTACACATTTTGTACACACCCTTGTGTTTTGCACACACCCTTGTGTGCAAAATACACACACCCTTCCACACACCAAAATACCTGTAATAACATAACCACACATGTAATAACATAGCCACACTGTACTAATATCTGTAGTAACATAACCCCATCATTAGTAATATAACCACACCTGTAGTAACATAACCACTCCTCTATTAACATATGTAGTAACATAGCCACACCTGTAGTAACATAAGCAGAACTGTACTAACATGTAACCAAACCTGTAGTAACATAACCCCATCATGAGTAATATAACCACACCTGTAGTAACATAACTACACCTGTAGTAACATCTATAGTAACATAAACACAGCTGTGTTAGTGTCAGAACCAGTCCAGTTCATATGATATTAGGGAGGGGAAAACACGATGCCCACAAGAACTTTGATGCATAATGGGGGATGAGTGGGGGAGTTTATCTTTTATTTCAATGGTTATTTAGGTAGTCAGCAAGACACATAAAGTACCTGATACATTAATTGGGGTAGCAGTTTTTATTATAATTATATAATATTTTAAAATACTGTGGTCAAGTTGACAACAGTTGATAAGAAAATAAATAAATAAATTAGAAGGAAACACAAAGGTTAAAAACAATTGACAAGCAGACTTATAAAGAATCACATCATCAAGACGTGTAGATTGATATTATTTTTTAGTGAACTGCAAGTCAGCTGCATGTCTCTACATCTCATGTCTGCTTTTTCTCAGTATTATGATGATAAGCTGAAGGCTTTTTTTTTTTTTTTGTTGATATTTAGAAATGTACTCATCAAACATGGAAAGGCAACAACAAATCTGCTTAATTTCTAAGACATCAAGCAGGTTTGGATAAAATGGCTTATCAGTCAAATATGAACTCCAGGAAGTTAAAAAAAAAATGAAGAAAACAAAACTTGAATCTGTGAAGGTTTTGGTCTCAGTGAGGCACCTTTAGCTGATTAATGGCTTTGTACAACATGTAGGCCACATTCAAACCACACTAGAGATTCTCTGATTTTTTTTTTTTTTTTTTTTTTGATTTTTTGATTTATTTATTTTTTTTACTGCAGCTTTTTTATTCACTGCATGAACATTTTCAGACAGTGCACATGCTTTCAGAGCTGTTGTGTAAAAGCATTCTACCGCTGAAGATGTTTTTGACTTGAGGGGGCAACATCTTACCTGAGAGGGCATTCTGCTCTGTGATCATTGGTACTTCAGCGCCACTGCCTCATTCCTATTTGCATCACTGTCATCCCCATCATCACAGCACCGAATGTCCTCCCAGGTATTACTGCTGCATTGAAACTAGGGATGGGAAAGCTTCCACTAAGATATTAATATGATATTCTGGCCTCAATCTAATGATATTGCACTTCTTAATGTTTTGATATGCATTATTCATTTTTCATTTTGATTTGATGGCGGTTAAAGGCTAAATAGTATCCTGAGGGCAATGAAATGTCAAAATCAATCATAGTTATGAGTAAAACACTATGAATCAATTACTAGATGCATTGCAAGAGAAAAGGACATGTTTGACTGGATTAATACCATTTTAAAGATGGAAAAATCTGCATTAAACTCCAAGCACACTGAAGCATAGAGAGAGAGAAAGATAAAGACAGAGTATATATAGGAACAAACAAAACAGAGACCGGATGAAGAGAGGAATGGAGATAGATGTGATATTAAGGGCAAAAAGATTCAAAACAGAGTCTGACATGAAAGAGATGAAGACAGAGTTACTGCTGTGAATGAGAGAAGTCAAGAATTATACAGCAAAATAGACTGCGAGGAAAGAGACATGACAGTGGAGAGGATGTTGAAAATAGAAAGATTCAGACGGAACAGACGGAAATGCTACTAGAGAGAGAAAAAAGAGAGATAATATGTGTAGGAATGAGAGTCAAAAGTGAGATATACAGCAGAGAGAAAGAGGGCATTATATGAAGAGTTAAGAGCAAGAGACCCACAGTGAGAGGAAAATAGGGGAAGACAAAAATAGAGAGGAGTGATGCTAAGAGTGAAAAGTGTTGAGAAAAGGGAAAGAGATAGAAATAGAGGCAGAGGGAAGGGTGCAGAGACAGCTGTGATGCATTGTGGGAGATAGCAGGAGCCTGTTTATAGCAGAGGAGTGTGTCATGCTTGAAATGTGACAGGAGAGGAAAGTCTGAATCTCACAATCCTGTCTTACTGTTGACTGGCCACGGCCTGACACACACACACACACACACACACACACACACGCATACACACTTACCTCAGCTCACATCTGTGATCTTTGTGTGTGTGTGTGTGTGTGTGTGTGTGTATGTATTTATTCTGTAGATGCATCTCTCTCTCTCAGCATATGCCACATCTGCTCTTCCTTAAAGTAAGTGGTTGAAGTTTATGGCTGTAAAAAAGTATGACAAAATTGTAAATCCAGTCATTAGAGATATTTTCACCATGCAATCCTATTAAGATAATGATTCCTGATCTTGGAATATTCACAAGTGAAAACACAGGTGACTGAGAGGGGAGGAACAACACCATTAAATACTGTTTTAGAGGAAGTAGAAGTCATGTGAGGTCATTTAAATAGTGCAGATAAATGCAGTGCTTTTGTTAGCTTAGCCTTCATTAGCTACTTGGTTAAGGTTAGGAAAAGGTCTTTTTTAAGGTTAGGAAGGGGTTTGTGATGATGGTTAGATTTAGGAAAAGATAATGGCTAAGGTAAGGAAACGTCATGAGTTGGGATTTGATCCCGGGTGTCGAGAGTGAAGGTCCTTGTGACTGATTCATCCACCACCCCAACCAGCTCCTTACATGTCTGACCTCATCAGTCTTTATTCTACATCACGCAGCGTCTGGTTCCAGGGTCCCATTTGTGGACGACAGATTCACAGTAGGAATAGATGATAAAATATCTGATAATATTTCAAACTCAAGCTTCAAGTCCTAGAAACACAACAGCCCTACTACTCAACCCCTCAACCCCCTACCCCCCAATTTTTGATTTGATGATTTCATTTTTGAATGGATGTCTTATTTATTTGTAAACAATCAAAGGACATAGTAAAATAAAAGTATCATAACCAAATTGGAAAAAATCACCATAGAACTGAAATTAATGAGAACAATGGGAATAAAAATGGGGATAAAATGGGGATAAAATTACAATAGCAGTTAATAACTGCTATTGTAATTACAATAAAACTGAAACTAATGTTGCGGGTATTTTATGTTTAATTGTTCGATGGTCACAGCAGAGAAAGACAGGGCAGAGAAAGGGGAGGACGTGCAGCAAAGGGTCTGGGCCACATTCAAAGCCAGGCCACTGCAGCTTAGCCTTAGCATTATGTTATGTGCTCTCTACATGATGAGCCACCAGGGCGCCTCAGCTCAGGATGATGGCTATGTAAACCAGCTAATTACATTTTAGGAAACTTTGCCCTTTGAGAAGCATTTTGAATTCACTCTTCACACTCCAAAACCAAAACAGGACCAAGCCACACTCCTCCACTGGATGCAGCTGTGCCAAATGAATATTAATAAAATTAATAAGCAGACCTATGTTTGCTCACAGGTAAGACAGTGCCTTAGATTGATAAAATGTCACTTTTTTAAGTGAAATTTTGCATTCCCAGCCAAGTGGTGAGCATGACAGCTAGTTTAGTCTAGTTTAGCCCTGGTGTCCTAACATGTAGCTGCTGTCACCAGTGGACCCACAATATAAAAGTGACTGGTGAAAATACTGCAAACAGGTGAACAGCCACATGTCATGTAGATTATTACAGAAGGTGGATGATGCTAGTGGTGTGGGGTTTCTCCTTCCTGCACTGGGACCGGTAGGCTGTACATTCTGTCCATACCCTTCCATGGCAAACTGAAGAACTCCGTGGTGGCTTCCTCATGAAGTTATGCCTGTTTATCCCATAAATTATGGATACCATTTTGCACTGTATCACTGAATTTCATCATCTCAGTGGTTGAGCACATAAACCTTGTCTGACCTAGCAATAGCTAAGGGAGGCCGGAATAAGGCTCGGCCAATTATTGCTGGTGCTAAGAGGTTGGTGGTGGACCCGGCCATAAGGTATCACAGTAAATGTGTACACCCACACACCCTGCGATGCTCTACAGTGTTACACCCACTGTCACCCACAGGCCCTCTCTGCTTCTCTTGTTTCTCTTTGTCTGTCTCGCTCCTTGCGTATCTCCTTATCTCTGGTTCTTTTGCCTTCCCTCTCCCTCTCCGTCAGTACAGTGCGTTCTTCTGTGACTCATTTGAGTGGAGGGCTAATCCTATTGTGAGCTCCTCAGCAGTGAGCCGACCTCCTCCTCTTCATCCTCTCAGCTTCAGCTTCCATGCAGCAGAGAGAGAGAGAGAGAGAGAGAGAGAGAGAGAGAGAGAGAGAAGGGTATTAAATTGAAGTGTGGAGAGATTTAATAACCTGTAGCTGCCACTAGCTGCTGTCCTTGACTGTTTCACATTCACACAATGCGTGGTTTCTCAAACTGTGGAGTCCAGAAATGAAAAAGGCTCATAAGCAAAATCAGAGAAGGATATTTTAATTTATGTATTTTTGATTTGTTTTTGATAACATGTATTTGGCTATCAAAGTACTGGTAGAAGTAGTATAGTTTGTAGTGTTAATTTATGGAATTGATTCAACTGCTGTTGAATTAAGTAGGGACTTTCAAAGGTGTATTTTGTCTGTTTTGTTTTGGCCACAGCACCACTTTTTAATTGCATTCTTTTAAAATGTACATATTTTAGATATTGTATTATTGGACATCTGTTTTGGTTTGAACATTTTGTTCATCTTTTCTTTTCTATGTCCTGGTCGTATATGTTTTTCAAGCTGGAGTCTTTTCAGTTAGGGTGTAGTTTTTCACTTTAAGGTCTCTATCTTTCACACTGCGCTACCCGCTGCCACGACCCGTTACCTGTGAATTGCGCATTTAGCAGCTTCCTCTATCCCTAAACGGTATCTTGTGCCCACACTACCCGCTATACATTATGCTGACTCCTTTATTTGTGCCTGGAGGTGTGTCCGTGGGCGTGTTTATGCGCTTTCCCTACAATTGCTATCTTGACCACACACGTTAGGCAAAGCGGATAGCTTTCCCTAACAGGCTTTTACAAGAGCGGCCCAGGCAGCTTCAGTGCGCGTCCACTTGGACACATGTGGACGTGCACATGCGGCTCCACCTCCCCAATTACCTCGCCTATAAAAAGCCACCTAGCTTTAACCTTGTTTTCGGTGAAGCATGGCGACCTTCCTCTCTCCATCACAGGTTTAGGTTTGTGGATTTGGGATAGCGCAGGCTGCTCTTAAAGGCAGTGGCACCTGGCACACTGATTAGTTTCACTGCCGTAACGCCCAAACCACACCTATGCATAATATAATGAGTAGTGCAGCTGTTTTACAGATAACGGCAGTGCGCAAGATAGCAACTTTTGCGGGGTAACGTCTCTTACGCAATGCTAAATCACTAAAAAAAACGGGTTTAGGGACTCTGACGCAAGATAGGGCCCTAAATTTGAAACCACAGGCACAGATACTGTCAAGTTGCATCATGTTCTCTTGATTGGCATTTTATTTCCTTTAATTAACCACATTGTCTGAGGACTCTGCATGCTGCAGGATCTGTGATGGGATTTGATCCCTGGCCTTCAGGGATCAAATAGCCTCTTAACCCCATAACCATGTCTGTTAGCACCAAGCAGCACACATACCAAAGGGAAACATTTTTTGAATTTGTAGTCAATTAAAATGCAAATTCTAATTTTTATTTTTATTTTCATTTTTTTTCAGAACAGAATTTTCTAATATGTTTCCCAAGCAAAAATCCATAAATCTTTAACATAAATGAAAACATGTTCATAGCCATTTTGCTGGTTAATTAGTAAAAGGTAGCTATTTGGGTAATGCTATTGCACATACACCTCAAACGCTGATGAAAGTGTTCATCTGAATTTGAGGTAGAAATCGGTTGTTTGCTATAATAAAGGCTTACTATATCTAATTAGTTATTAATATAATGACCTAAGGTAACACCAGCTGTTGCAAATAGAGGTCATTTTGGGTCTTTTGCAGTGATGTCAGCACAGCATGAGGCAGTCAGTACGGTAATGACATTAGCTTATTTGGTCCCCACCTGGTCACCACATCACCTGCATTTGGTTTGTTCCTTATCGATAGCCTACACTTAAACAACACAACTTTTATTTATTTATTTACTTTTTATTTCTTGTATTTTCAGAAATACAAATCAGAGTGCTACATTTTGTTTAAATATTTTTACATGAGTGGTTTGTGATTTAATTTGACCTGTTTGGCAGCCAAGTACTTGTAGGCTAATTGGTAAAGATATAAATTTTGACACATTCTCGCCTATCTCTGGGTCTAGTTCACTTGGATGCTCATATAACAAAGGAAGTGATATGTTTGACTCACAGGGTGATGAATAAAAGTACTTAATTTCATCTACTTAGTTTGAATTGTCTCACTATAATAGTTTTGAAACCCGTCACCCTGTCAAAATCACACAGCCAATAATTGTGTTCAAGGAAGTATTGTCTGGATTGCAATTAAACTGAAGTAAGCAATGTGTTTTAACGAGGCTGGCTGCCAAGGTATGTGGTGTTCTGACCCTCGTGTTTGGTTTGCATTCAGCTGTAAAAAAAAAAAAAAAAAAAAAAGTAAAATGTTTTAATGAGCTTGACCACTGAGATGAGACTGAAGTTAGCTTTGTGAGTTTTGTAGTAAAAGGTTAGGGACCCTTGTTCTAATGGGGCTGATAAGGACGATCTGATGTCATTAGGCTTTTAATTAATCCCACAGTACTTACTCCTTTGCATTTGCGTTTGCATTGAGCTATAGGCCTATCGACATTGCCTTAATCCTAACAAGTCTGTTAATTAGGCCTGTAATCATCACGCCATCCTGATAGGTTTGTGGTGACCCACAGGCCCATAGGCTGGACCATAATCCTAATTCAGAAGCTAATAAAGCGGACATTACTCTGGCTGTTTTTTGTTGCTTTTGTGTGTAGCCGACAGTATGCCTATAGGTCCTGCAATAATCCTAATTAGGCTGCTAATTAGGCTGTTGGTGTTTGTTTGGATGGAGAGTTGCACCTTTGACTTTTCTTCCACTTACTTCTCCCCTTAAAGGTCAAAAATAAGGTCAGAAAGCAGGAAAAACTCAGTACACACACCTCCATGTCTCCTAAATGATTCAGACCCTCTGTGTGTGCATGGTGAAGAGAAAGCGAGAGAGAGAGTTTGTGTGTGTTTCTGTTTGTGTATGAGCACAGTTATTTGTGTGTCTCCGTTTGTGTGGTTGTGTTTTTCTGTGTCTTCATGTGTCTGTTTGAGTGTGTTGATGTGCATATGTGACTGTGTGTGTGCGTGTGTGTATGTGTGTTACCCAGCTAAAAATAAGCCCATTGTATCTGGGAAGAACAGGAGAGAGTTAGAACAAGAGGACAACCTCTATCAACATGATCCAACTTCAGTGGCTGTATGGGAAGTTCCCTGACAAGCGGTGGACCACAGAGAGGCACGGGAGGCTTCAAAGCTCAAGGGGAGTTGCAGGTCCATAATAATAATACTCACATTTTCACTTGCAAAATGACTGACAGTACAAAATGACACCAAAGTATGGTATTTTTGAGGCATAGCAGATAGCTGAGATCCTTGGTTGGCAGAATTATACCACATATAATGAACTTCTGCACAGGCACACTGTCTCCATTTTCATTACCCCCATTCGGCACAGGCATCAGTTTTTACAACATGGTCTCCTCAGTTTTTCCTCTTGGCCCAGGTCAGTGATTCAGTATCCAGCAGTTGTATTAAGCCCTGTTCACACAGGACCAATATTAGGCAGTGATTTGTAATAAGTGCAGAGATTGTTGGCGATTTGTCCTGTGTGTAAATTACAGACATGGCATGTCTGTAATTTAAGTAAAATGTCCAAATGAATATTACTCTGCAAAAGACAGTTCTGAGCACTAATAGCACTAATCCTGTGCAAATCAAACTCTGTAATGTCAGCTGTAATTTGATGCTTTGTGCTTCTCATCCCAGATGGCAAATTTTTATCTTCCTCCTGTTACAATGAAAGGAGGCAGCAGTGGAATCCAAAGAGAAAAGTTTTTGAATGTATTTTCAGTCCAAACTTGCAGTTTTGCTGGGCTAAAATGAGGGATTGTAAAAAATTTGACCTCACTGAATTGTATCTTGGGCTCTGGTGTTTTCAGCAAATGTCATCATCCTCTGGTGAATGTGTTTCACACAGAGGCTCCGGGAGCATTCATTAATTACATGAGGTCCCTACATAATACCTGTCCCATACCAGTAGGGCTTTATATTTACATTTTACATTGTATTCAGTTCAATTCAATTCAGTTTCATTTGTATAGCGTCCAGTCATAACAAAAATTATCTCAAGGCGCTTTGCAGAAACCCAACAGATATTGGCCAAATCCATGGACCAAAATCTCCCCCAAGAGCAGCACAGGGCGACAGTGGCAAGGAAAAACCCTTTTAACAAAAACAGAACCCGCCTCGGGGGGGCAGAGTCATCTGCCTCAACGAGAGAGAGAGAGAGAGAGAGAAGAGGGAGAGAGGGAGAGAGGGGGAGGTGGAGGGAGAGAGAGATTCTAGCAGATTTTATAGTCCAAAGAGACTTCCAGTGAACGAGCAGGGAAGAGTTAAGTTCCTTGCTCATGGACACAGGACATGGTGCGTTTGGTGGACACATACTTTGCTTTATTTTCAATAAATTAAATGAAAGAGGACAGTTCATGTGTGAATGGATGAGTGTATGCATGTGTGTGTTTGCCCACATGCATGCAATCAAGCATTTTACCATTTGATAGGAAGTTTTAACTTTTCATTTATAGTTAGTGTGATGTAGACTCATATGCAATATTAATGTGATTATTATTATTAAAACATTCCAAAAATTGAAGCATTCAAAATAGATGATCCTGTCCATTTGACTGAGGACTGACAGACATTAATGCAAAACATAGTTAGTTGAACGTATATATATATCTTACAATTCTTTGGAAAGAAGATTTTACAACCTAACACAAACATATTGTGGATAGTGCAAATATTTATTGATAAAAAAAATGCAAGTCAGGTAAGTATGAATATTGAATTTAGACAGAACTTTGAGTTTCTTGAAGACAGAATTTGAAAGAAAAAACATTGCAAGGTAACAAAAGTTTTCTGGACAAGGTTTGTAAATTAAAATTTGAATTTCAGTAGCTGAAGATTCAGTATGATTGGAACAAGTAGCAATTCTTGCTTTTATTGTTCTTATTATTCTTATTTTTGTCTACTATACATTATATTCTGAGGACGGTGGTATCACAGGTGCCACTCCATGAGGTGTCACAACATGTCAGGTATGAATAGATCAGACTATAATAAAAGGTTTGATTAATGATGTATCGAATTTTACTACTGATAGCTAATCCAATTTTGGTAATTATCCCAACAGACTTGTTTACTTTTACACAAACATGATTAAAATGGTCCTTCCAGTTCATCTAATATTGTACCATAATATAATACCAAGGAATCTAGTTTAGGACACTTTGTTGTTGCTGTGATTCAGTCTGTGATCTTTTGGTGACATGACAGCCTCTCTGAAACACACACACACACACACACACACACACACACCTCAGTTTACACAGTGGTGTTATGACATGATGCTCCCCTCATTTTTCTTCTTGTCTCAGGCCTGGGAGGTTCCCCATTCCACAGCTGTCATGTGCATGTAAACTGAGCAGTCATCCAATCGAACTGCAGAGACTAAATCGGTTTGCTCTTTGGCATTCCAGGAAGTCCTAAAGAGCCACCTGTCTGCCATCCTGTCTATCTCCCTGCTTCCCCACTTATCTGGGAGGCATATTATTGAGGCAGTAACCAGATCGATGGCCCTGTACAACAGGACAGAGATGACTGGAAAATATTCACAGTCCCCATCGATCAGCTCCACTGAACAAACAATCACAATGGTACTGCTGGCCCAGGCCACATTGGGTGATTTTATTATTGGGCCTTAGACAAGATGAGAGAGAGAGAGAGAGAGAGAGAGGGAGAGGGAGAGAGAGAGGAGAGATGGCTAATGTAGCATGAAAAATAGTCTGTTATGAGGCAATATTAGCCTTCACGCCTTGACGTGCACTCACATGTGCAGATACCCAAACACACACACACACACACACGTCTCTCTCTGTTTTTCTCTCTTGTTCCAGCATGCAGAATGAGGTGAGCGTGAAGCATCAATACTGTGATGAATTACCTTAATATCAGGATTGACTTGCATTCAGGCTCTGCCTCTTCATCCTAATAACCTCGTGAGATTGTCCACCTTAAATATCCAGGATGGATGACAGCACACAGGGTGGAGAGAGAGGGAGGAAGGTGGGCCACAGAGAAGAAAAGGGACTTAGAATGAGATTTGGGAAGACATGCTGAAATGGAGAGAATAAAAAGAGAGGGATACGGGGTGAAGAGGGAGAGATCAAGAGGAGTGACAGATGGAAAGAGAGAGGCATGGTGGGAGAGTGATATGGAGTGATAGGCATTGGGGACATAAAAGGAAAAAAGAAAGAGTAAAGGCATATGTGGCTAAAGTGATGAGAACACTCAACCCCTCCCTTTTCCCCTGTCGCTAAATGGCTGGGAATCAGAGATGGAAAGCACTAAACTGTTTTTTGTGGTATATGGTAAACTGGTACAGGCCATTTTTTTTTTTTTTTTTTTTTTTTACAACACATGGATTACAGGAGGAAAGCTAGCATAACTGCAGGATAGTGCATTGGCTAGTAGCAGATCACAGTCGTGGAACCAAGGATGGGAATGTCATGGGGAATGTGTGTGTGTGTGTGTGTGTGTGTGTGTGTGTCTGTTTTAAATTTGTGTTCAAACTAAATTGAACAAACAGCATGTTAGAACAAACAGATTTAAAGTGGATTAATTGAAGAACATGACATCCCTACTACATTGGTAACACTTACATGGGATGTTGCTGTTGCAGTGCTGATTTGTTTTCTGAAGATCCTCATATTGCTAGACTTTTTTGTGAAATCCTGCTGGGGCAGCAGCAGCAGCATAGATGACACATCAGTCAAAGGCCAAAGATTGTCTCTGCATCGGTCCTCAATGTAGTTGGTGGGTAGTTGATTTGGAGATGGGCTCATAGCTGAATGTGAATTATTTCCATCTTTGGCTGTTACTGTCCACATGGAAATCGTGTGCATAACTTCATTCAGATTTTCTGGCTAATCCCTGTGCTCATAGGTACAAACCTGAACTGTCAGCACATGGCAGCAGCTGCATTCTTTATCACAGTATCACAGATGAGTAGTGACATAACTGTAATGTTTTAATCAGCACCTAGTCCTGCTCAAGGGGAAATTTAAGGGAAAATCAGAGTTAAAAGTGGTAAGTAGAAGTAAAAGCACTGAAAAAAGTATGGTGCTGCTCATGTAGGTGTGGTAAAACACATTTTTTATTCATTTTATAAAGTTACTTATAACTGTATTAGAGAGAGCAGAGAAAGCAGAGAGAGAACATGATGAAGCTACTCAGTTAGGCCAGGTAACCATAAGATGTGATCAGTTACTTCCACAGTTACTGAGCAGATTTTCCTTTTCACGTCACAGTTTGCTGGCGTTGTCGTTGTGGTGAAATGGAAAATGCCGCAGTGGGGGTGAGAAGCACAGTGGATGGTAAGGACAGGGAAAGCGCAGTAGACAGTATTTGTGCAGAGCAGCGACGGGCTCCTGCTGCATGTACAGTTGGATTTTCAGTCCCATAAACAACAAGGCGGATGTCTGGAGGTGGATGGGACGGCCTGGTAGGGAATCAGAGTGGCATCACTTCATAACATTCAGTACTCCTGCAGGACTCACACTGCACACTACTCACCTCCTGCAGCATGGGGGGCGGGGGGTACCCTGTCACTGCAGGATTTTGAAAGGTTGCTTTTTGAAATGCCAACAGACACACCACACACTGTCGGTGGACAAAGTTAGCATTGAGAGTCACCAGGTGTGCTGCTGATATAGAGAATGTCCTGCTAGGATGTCATAGGCAAATCTGCAGTTATTCGTCTGTTGTGATGCGCTTCAAGGTTGCTACATCTCATTCAGTAGTGACCGGCTGAAAGCTCCTATCACTGCTCTGTTACTGCTTTCTACTTCTGGGCTTTCAAATAAACATGGGCAAACATGTTGGACCTGCCTCAAACAATGTCTTTTCACACACACACACAAAGTTAATTAAAATTGCTTTCTAAATATATTTGAGGTTCAAACTTTTATGCTAGGCTGTCTAGCCTAGTTTAATAGTTTAATCACTGGAATTAGTTTCCCCCCATTGAAATTAACTTGTCATTTGAATAAAGTTTTGACTTTTCAACTTTATGCAAATGAGCTTTCAATTTCAAATGCTCACATTGGTTCTCAATCCAAGAATTCCAAGTGCATCTGCCATTGCCCATTTGCCACAGTGACATGAAAACGTACGGTCACACTAACGTGCTGTCGTCCTCCATGCTGCATTTCTTTGTCGTCAATACTGCACTGGTCATAGAAAGTTTTGGGTTTCAGCCATTCAGAGTAGTTCTTCAATATTTTCAACCTATTATTTTCCCTATAAATGTCTGTTTTGACATTTTTATAAGTGCTGTATGAGGAAATGTGTTTCAGATTTCATATTGAACAGCCAGCTGATGTGCTGCTGCCACGGCATGTTTGTGCATCTCTAAAGTCACAGTACACCACGACTGACACAGGTTGTGAAGTGGCTTCATACTGCTTCTGCAGAGTGTATGTGTGCAAGTGCGTGTGTGTGTGTGGACATGAATAGAGTGAGATGCAGCACATGTAGCAGATTATATTAAGACATGGTTCATACCACAATCATTACGGTTGATCTAGTGTCTTGTGTCTTAGGTGTATGTGTGTGTGTGTGTGTGAGTGAGTGTGAGTGTGAGTGTGAGTGTGAGTGTGTGTGCGCGCGCTCTCACAGTGGCATGTCTAACCTCAGAACATGCAGCCCATCCAGGAATGAGCTGTGTGCTCTATACTCTCATGCTGTTTGTGTCATATACACTTCAAAGCTGATGATGGTAAAAGTTGCTACCAAAGGTTCTTCACTGCAACAAATTGGACTTCACACGCACACACACAAAAAACAAAAAAATGTATTTGTCCTTACTGTCTTGAAATCCCAGGGTTGCTGAAAGAACTTAATTGAGTGGCTAATCAATAAATTCATATATGTGGTCAGTAAGATGTTGGCCTGTGCCTGTTAGTTGAATCCACTAATTTGAGGAACTGCATGCCAGTGTTATTTATTATTTCTCTGAGCCATGAGGCTTTCAGTGTTTTTGTTTCACCAAATGATTATACAAGAAGTAAGCGGCTGAACCTGTGCTAATGTGATTGTATTGTAATAGGTAGACACTACTCATGTCAAACAGAAAATGGACAATAGAAATTCATCTACTTTACATCATGGGTAGGCTATTATTGTTTCATCAGAAATAGACCTTTAACAAACATCCAGATATAGGCTATAGAACGTTTTTATCTGCTTGTTTTATCCACACAACACCAAGGAAGGGTTTCTGGAACGGCATCTCAAATACAGTGCATGCTGGGAAGCATGATCCTAACGGTCTGACATTAACAGTTGCCCGAATGCCCGGGGCAAGTAAAAATAGACGGGGGGCAAGTAGAACCTGTTCAAACTTGCCCGGGCGGGCAGGTGACTATATTTTTCTTCCTTATCGTGTTTTTCCTCTCTACTGGGCTCTGTTCTGAGGAGCCGCTGCTGAGTGCAGATGTCAGACGTAACGTTCATTCGGCACTGACTGTCATGGCGGAGCACACACAACATACAGCAAAGTTAGCCTACGAGAGTGAAAAACGGCACAGAACTTTCCTCCCTTCGTGGAAAGAAATTCATTCCTGGGTGGAGTATGATGCAACAAAATTGACTATGTACTGCACATACAAGACAGCCATGCTAAATCTATCTGATGCCCTGTTAAAAAGAGGGATGTTCAAATGTGAAATAGCATTAAAACATTGCACTGACTGCCCGTTAAATGTAATGTAATACAGGGGTGATAGCATTCCAGCACTGTGCCGGATCTCCGGCATACCGGCGTGACTGCGGAAAAAAAAATCTGGGTTCGCCCAGATTTATCTAACAGACATATCTCTGGATCCAATAGAAGCACAGCTTTCGTTCTCAACCACACTAACAATAGGCCTACTAGCCAATCAGAAGTAGGGCGGGGGCGGGACTTGGGTGTTGACAGTCAGGTGCTCCATGTGCCGTCGAAAGTGAGCCTCGTTAGCCTACAGCGACACACTGCAACCCACAGGATGGACTGCAGGTTGATGAAGCCCGGGGAAGACAGCAAACATGTCTCTTAAAGCGATGATGTCGGAGCCGACAGGATTCAGCATGCCTACTTTACATATCCATATCTCCTAGACGTTTATGATATACAGAAACTTTAAAAAACGTCGGAAACCGGAGAAACGGAGCTTTGCACCTATATACAGGCCATTACGGTAACTGCGTAGGACTGCTGACACTTCGACCGTCCAATCACAGAAGAGTCCCCAGTGTGTCACATGTTTGTAATATGAGCTTCTCAGTACCGTAAATCCTGAACCAATGGGGCGATCGAAAAAAAATCTGACAGTTTCTGAAAGCAGAGAACCGGAGCTTTTCCGATGGTGTGGAAAGGCTAGTTTAATTACAGGGTTAAGAGGGTAAAGAATAAATGGCGCTGGGCTTGGATAGAGGAGAATGGGAGCAATGTGGCAATAGATAGTTACAAGATAGTTATTACGGTTATTTGTATATAGTTATTATGTTATATATGTTATGATGAAATTTGCCGCATACTACCCCCCCGCCGCCCCCCACCACCACCACCCCCCCAAAAAAGCTCGTTTTCGGCAGGGCAAGTAGGAATTTAGGGGGAGCAAGTGGATTTGAGAAGCCATAACGTTTTCTTTTTACGGACAATTTTAGAAAAACAAATGTTTTACCTTCTTGACAGTTTCGGCGTGAAACTGCTTGCACGTTAGGACAATGAACCGGGACGAGGAGCATACATGCTGTCGCACACCTGGGCCGCAGTCCTAGGGAGGCGAACTGACAGCAGGAGGCGTGACCGACCTGTCAAATTTGACAGACAGGTCACGCCTCCGTAACACCAGCTGATAAGGCACGTCACCATCTAACATTCTGGTGACGCTTCTGATGAAGGCGGAAGATTCACGCCGAAACTGTCAAGAAGGTAAAACATTTGTTTTTCTAAAATTGTCCGTAAAAAGAAAACGTTATGGTAATCTACTTAGGACATAATGAACCTACACCACCTGGATTTGAGAAGCATTTGCCCGGCAGGGCAAGTAGGAAAAAACTTTAACGTCGGACCCTGCATGTTACAACTCTTTCAAGATGTCACTGTGGCTAACAGTTGTACTAGATGAGATTACACTGCAGCACACGACCAGCCGATGATATGTTTAATTGAGCAGATAGCATATTTGAGATTTGAGAAGCACTTGCCCGGCAGTGCAAGTAGGAAAAAGCCTTAACGTCAGACCCTGCCTAAGTGAATAATGTTTCTAAACAAACTAACGTTACTTGATCAGTTGAGTGAATGTTTGATCAGATGTTCTTTCAACCCCAGTAAGCTGAAACACATCTATATCAATTGAGTTAATTATTAAGGATGAGGTACTCTGATTAGTGAGTTTTATCAGTGTTATTCACCTGTGTTGTGTGCACCAGGCTGTAACATCAGCACTAACCCTCCCGCTCTCCATTTTGATGCTGTGTTTCCTCATTCAGCTCAGAGCTGAAGAAGACAGGCAATCTGTTTTTCATACTCTGACACCTCGCAGCTGGCCAGGATGACCACTGTGCCCTGCTTCTGGTGACTGAACACATTCACCAGAGCACTCGAGGGATCAAGGACACTTTGACTGTGCTTCTCTAAAGGACAAATACACCCTAAAATTAGTATTAGTATTTTTTGGTCCAATTAGCTATTCGTCGGTGCACATAAAGGGTTTTCTCAATGGCGCAGTTTGATAGCAGAGGAAACTGATCTAAAATATCAATGGTAAACATCAGGTTTTAATGTCAGCCCCTTAAAATAAAATAGCAAGGCCTTCTTTACAGTTTTTCTCGACTGGGGATTCTCTCATTCCACTACTCTTCTCTTATTCCATCACTCTTTCCATCATGATGTGTAATCTACCACTGAATGCAACAAATTTGCACCCATTTTCTAGGTGTTGTTGAAAGGCATTCTGGGACTTCAGAATGCCAGCAGAAATCATTAAGTGAAACAGAGGGAGAGCAGTCAGGCTAATGAAAAGTGAGTACACCAAAAATTTAATTACAGCACTTAATAACAAAATAACTCCTTGAATACATTGAATTATACATAAAAACAGCACATGTGATCAGAGCACTGGCTATACATTTTATGTTGTAATGGTATTACTGCATGTCACTAGCTCACACTAACAATCTCATTCACTCCAGAGACAGTGTGAAAATGTAAGTACCCAAGAGAGGATATTTCTTCTAGGGTGGGTAGAGTACTTATCATCTACTTTCTTTTGCCAGATTTGAACCGGTCAAAAGCTCCCCTCTCTTGCAAAAAGATTTAAAGCTGGAGGTAAGCCTTGTTTGAGCTAAGGTGGCTTGTTGGCCTGCAGCTTATCTCTTGTTTGTGTGGCTTAAAAAAGCTTAGGTAGCAGCAGTGCAGCCCCCAGGCAGGACACCTATTCATCACAGCAGTTCAACTCTGAATTACCTCCCATTAAGTCCCATTCTTAGAGCAGTTTAGGTCTGTCAGTAGAATAACTTTCAATTACCAGATCACTAACATAACAGTAGTGCCCAACCAATATGGGATTTCTGAGACTCAACGATTTTAGAGGGTAAAGTTCCCAGATTACCAATATGGTAGTCGATATAGTGGATTTTTGAGCTGGAATTAAAATTAGACCTTTTCTATGTGGATTGTGCACTGAATATAAACTGATGAGACAATGCAAAGGTACTCAGAAGGCTGCTTTATTAAACACATATCTTTATTAATCAAAGAATATTCAATAGAATGAATAAATAGCTAAATAAACATCAGTCAATTGCCACTACTGCAATAACAATTCACATTTGAGAGATGCTTTGTCCAAAGCAACATACATATGAGATTTTTATACACCACAAACAAAGATCTATTCAGGAGAGAACAATGACATCAGGTGCCATAAAGCTCTGGTTCTGGTCCAAAGGACATAGGGGCTACAAGGCAGTGCAAAGAGGGATTACATAGAGTGCTTAAAGTGCATAATTGCTGACTGTTTAAATAAAGATTAATTTTAAAAAATGGTCTCACTACAATGAAATGGCTACGATGGAGGCTAAAATCATCACACATGAATCAAATGTGGCTCACTGATTTCACAAGTTTCAGTTTTCCAGTCAAGCTCAATTTATGCAACTCCAAGACTGTTCAGGCCCCAGTATGCACCTATACACCGTTTTACAATGGGACAAAACAAGTAGCACATTTTTACTGCAATGCAACAGACACTGATCCCTGTGACAGGATCACTGTGCTGGGGGAAAGAGAAACAAGAGATGGAGAGAAACTGGGTGGATGTTCTTGCTCCAGCCACAGTGTGTTGGCATGAGTTGTAAATCCAAGATAAATTTAAGTTTTTGCAGTGTGCTTGTTTTCACTACATGGTTGTTCTGACATGATCGCTCTCTGGCCTAGGGTTTCCCCCCGTCTCCCTTCTGTGGTGTGGGTGTGTCCCTCCCTGTGTTCCAATACTCATACTATCATACTATTTAGTATGCAAAAAGATTTAGTATGTCCCAATACATAGTATGTCAGATGCAGTATGCCAAGAGTACCAGGATGTTCTACTACATCTGGTCAGATTTCGCAGTATGCATGTTAGCATGCTTCCCTGACCCACAATCCTTTGCACAGTGGAAGTTACGTCACACTGACTGAGCTGCGTGTACAAGCCACGCCCACATATGGAAGACAACACGACACATGTATGGCAGTCACCTCGTTCAGTGACAGCAGAAGAGACAGGAAGACAGAAGATCAGAAATATGACAGATGACAGCGCAGTATGAAACAGCACCGCCATTTTGACAACAACATTCAAATGCGGCGCTACGGACGGTGGTGGAAGTGAGCGAGAGGGGCGGACTTCAGGGACGATGTATGTAGTGTGTCCCAATAGTATGCATATGCATGCATATTTCATACTAAACTACATACTTTGTAAGGGCAGCTGCAGTACCTACTAAAAGTAAAAAGTATAAGTATGCGATTTGGAACGCAGGGCCTGTCTCTCTCTTCCTGCACAGCAGCCAGCCATCTTCATCAGCACACCCGCCAGTCATCATGCAAACCACCAGTCTCCTACTTAAAGCCTGCACCAGCCACCAGTCCCTGACAACTTCAGCTGTTCAACTGCCACACAGCCCTCAGCTACACCAGCCAGTCACACCACTTCACCTGAGCTTTCCATCCTGGTCCATTTCCATTTGTTTTCACCATACGTGCCTTCCTGGTCTGCATTTGGGTTCTGCTACCTTTAGCCCTCATGACATGTTGTTTTCTTTAACTTGGCTGTAACCTGTCAAATTTCTGTATGTATTTGGCCAGTAAATCAATAATTTCCTGATTTTAGAATTATAAAGTATAACCCCAGCCTGGTGTCAGGCATTGACCTAATTCCAGGCTAATGAAGTTAACACTTTCTGTCAAGTACTTGGTATAACTGAACAACACAAATGCCAAAAATATCACCAGGACAAACTGACAATGAACTGTCAACTGAAAAAATGTAACCATTTGTACAAAACCTGAAAGTTATTTATGATAATTATTATTATGACTAAAATCACAATTAAAAATCTTTTGAGTTTTAGTTTTAGCAGTACTATTATGACATTACCTTTTTTTGTGATCACAAAAGGTAACTTTGCATATTAGCAAGCAATTAGACCCTCCAGAAAAACACGATTATGCGATTGCATGAATTGCCGCATAAATCACCCAAATGTCGCTGATAATACGGGGGTCAATTATTTTCCAAAAGGGCGCATAATCCCCGCATATTTCACAAAATGTGCGAAATATGCGGGTCTCGCTTGATTTCACAATTTCCACATTTTTCCGCATAAAATGAGAAAAATATAACTAAAATAAATAAATGGAGTTGTGATGTTAATTTATATGCGACGCCCGGCCCGATGTCATCAGCTCGCACATTCACAACACAAGACAACACAACACAGCAACGCGCTAATGGAAGAACAGCGCCCACAGGATTTTGACCTATAGGTTTGGTTCATTGAGAGCTATTATTTTTAGAGTTTAGAGTTGATGTTCAACAGTTGAGTTTAAACTGTTTTTGAAAACATTGTAGCAGATGGTTTGTTCTACCGCAATTTATACCTCAGTGGAAGCATGTTTTATTTTTGACAAATTTGTGATTGAGGAATGTTTAAGCCATGCTTAAGTTGATAAAATAAAATAAATTAAACATTACCAGCACTTTCTGTGATGGAGCTTGCTTCTAGTATGCCTGTTTATCATAGGATATCTTTAAATTGGTCTTTCTCATTCACTAGTAGCCTAGTAACAGGGTGTGGGAGAAGAATCACCTTTTTCCAGTTCCCACATATTTCGCATCTTTTCGCATATTTCACAATTGTTCGCATACTTCGCAACTTCCTGCAGTTTCACCGCATAAAATGACATAAAACCCTGCATATTTAATCACATAATCAAGGATTTTAGCCCACGGAATCAAGGATTTTAGTCCGCATAATCAAGGATTTTTGGCCGAGTTTTTCTGGAGGGTCTAAGCAATTATGACTTTGATTCTTGAAAACCCAGACATCTGGAATGCTGAAGTCAATAAATTAAATTTAAAAAAAAAATTCTTTATGTTTTTTGGGTGGCAGACGCTATGGCCAGTGAGTCTAATATTCTCTTGACAGAGCTCATACACAACTGTTTTGGAGACCGATTTGATTTATAACTTCTTGCCGACTTTGGTCAAACAGGGTGAATTCATGATGTCTCAATCAGTAGAAATTGGGACACTATTCTCTGTTGCAGGCCTGGTTCCCCATTTAGAATAACAAGACTTATAGTTTAAAATCTCCTCTAGTGGAGCTTTAAAGAATAAAAGTCTCCTAGCCAGCATCTGTTTGAGTGGAACGAGGCATCAGGGTGTTGTGCAGTAGTTGTATGTAGTCAACAGAGGAGAAGTTTCACAGGTCTGCCTTGTAATTTCCTCTGCTCCTTCAAGACACCACGTTATGATTAAGGACGCCACTAGACTGCTCTTCTAAAGCACCCTGCTGCTGTTAAACACCACCAGACCTTCAAGATAGCTATTCAACTCACTCTACTCACTCCCAGTGTGTCCCCGTGTCCCTGTGCCCCGTGTGTGTGTGTGTGTTTGTGTGTGTGTGTGTTTGTGTGTGTGTGTGTGTGTGTGTCTGTGTGTGTGTGTCTGTGTGTGTGTGTGTGTGTGTGTGTGTGTGTAAGAGAGAAAGAGAGGAAGCATGTTTTCTGTTCAGCCAGTTAAAGACAAAGGGGAGAGGAGCAAGATGGCAGGAGGATAGAAGAAGAGAAAGACAGAGAAACAGGAACACATAGTAGGACACAGCAAAGAGGAAAAAGGTAAAACATGACAGAGTTCAAGAGAGTTATCCAGTAACCTCCCCCCAGTCAATCCCTTACGTTGCTCTCATATCCCACCAAATCCCTGTTACATGCTCTATAGCAAATCAGCATCCAGGTTAGTGTGTGTGTTAGAAAGACAGAGAGGGAAATAGAGATAAAAACAAAGACGACCAGAGTCGGTGTAGTTTGTGTGCATTGTTTCTCTGTCTTAAAGGAAGCGTTTACCAACTGTACACATTAGAATGTGTTCAAAGAAAAATTACCTGAGTGACATCATTCACGTAATTTGGCTAATTTGGCTATCTGCCACCGTGGAAGTGGAGTTGGAAGGCAAGTGGGGTAGAAATGACTGGGCTGCAAAGAAGCACACATGACATTAAGTACTGGTGTTGCCAAGTTGCAAAACAAGAGACTGTAGTGACAAGCATTTCTTGGTCATATGGATTTGTTTTGGTAGTATCCATGGTTTGTAGAAGTCGAAGCTTATTAGGGGATAGAGTATGTTATTCCTCTTGCTCTGCTGCATCACCGTTTTCTAATTCTTTCTTAGAGTACATATAAATCATTATATTGTGTCAGTTAAAACATACTTATATATAGATAAGTATCCTTTTAAACTTGGCAAAATAAATTTCTACTGTGACAATTAATACATAACACTGTATGAATAAAAATAAATATATATATAAGTGAATTGTGTTTACAAAAACCAAAGTGCATAAATTCAATTAAACTGTGTCAGATAAAACAGTTTGTACTCTTTCCAAGTTACATTCATCATAGGTTTACACAGGATAAAATAAACACAGTTAACACAGTTCAGCAGCTTATTTTTATGCCAATTTCATTTAAAACAGTGCAGTCCTACTTTTAAAGTGCTTAAAGTTACAACAGTGAACATGAGAACATCATAACACACCTGGAAGGCAGCAAAAGGGGCACAGTCAGCACACACACACACACACACACACACACACACACACACACACACACACACACACACACACACACACACAGTCAGTGGCAAGGTCTCTCTTCCCTGCAGCGAGCCAGAGGATATGCAAATTAGGAAGGAAAACTCCGCGAAAATTAATGATTTAAAACCGCTTTTTTTTTTTTTACCATTAAAGTCAATACTTTAGCTCTCATACATGTCACAAATCACTACTGTCACTCTTTCATGCAGTTTTTAGCGGATTTAGCAACTTTTAGATCGGCTAGATTAAAACAATGGGGGAGAGTGTTTCAGCATGTCTTACTGTGTCAGAAGCTGTCCCGTTCTGCCGGGAAAATGCACCATATGTGTGTGGTGGGCGTGCGTCACTAGTTCATGTCCACCCTGCTACAGGTAACTGGAACCATTTCAAGAAACTTACATATATAAACAATATAGGCTAAAGTGGTGCAGAAAGTATTGCATAGAAGTTTTGAGAATGTTCACAAAATAATTAATTACAAGAGTATTTCAATGTAAAATATTTACTCACATACACAGGGCATCAGTATATGTGAATATGAGGTATACACTGTCAATTGTAAGTGTACCTGAAGCTAATGTTGCTGGGGATTTTCTTTTACCAAGCTCTGTAGCTAACAGCTATACTGCTGTTACCTACAGGACGCTGTAAGATAGTTTTTTTTTTTGGTTCACACGTGCACATTGAAAATCGAGCCTATATTACGTTATGTTACATTAGATGTAAAGTAATCCATCCAAAAGCTCAATCCAAAATTGTTTAAATACCACATAAAGGAATTCTGTCATCACTCAGTGTCTTAAAACACATACCCAACATACATTAAAGTTAGAAAAATAAAAAATGTAAACTCTTACAACCTGAAGTTCAAAATCCAACTCAACCCAGCTCAAAATATACTTAAATTTCTGTTTCATCTGTACCTGATCATGACCTGACTGGCAGTCACTAACATGGATGTGGTGATGGGATACTCAAGCAATAAACTGTAGGACATGAATACAGGCAGACTCTGTAGCTAACAGGAATATACTGATAAGAAAGGTTACATTTCACATTGCATCAATTTAACAAGTAGGTACGTCAAAAGGAACAGCATGGGCTTGTTGCTAAGTGCTTAGGCCTAAGTGCTGAACAAGTTCATACTGCAAATAAGAAAAACAGTTACACGCCGTCAGTCAGATGATAGTTTCATTTGATTCAACAGGTTATTGGATATCATGTTACAACTCTTTTAAGATGTCACTGTGGCTAACAGTTGTACTGGATAAGATTACACTGCTGCACACGACCAGCTGATGATATGTTTAATAGAGCAGATAGCATATAGATCAATTGTATTTCATGTTACAACTGCTATAGAATGGCCCTCTGCCTGGCAGATATACTGCAGGACAAAGTTACATTTCACACTTGTCTAGTTAGAGTAACTGGCATGCACAGTCAGTCATCTATCAAGTGCTATGTTTGTGCATTAATATGGAGATTAGTAAACACGCTGACTATTGTAATTTAAAACTAGCAGCTATACTGCTAAGCATGATTACCCTCCGACGGTAATCATGGTTCTCCAACCATGTTAATAAGAGTCAGCACTGTCTTAATCTAATATGGTCAGTGTCTGCAGATAAGTTTTGTAATATAAATGGCAAACAGTTATGCTTTCAAGTTTATATTCCACATACACACAAGCAGGCATACATTATGAAGTATATGTAAGCTGTTTAAACATATCACTATGCTTACAGCATGTTTCTGTAGCTCACTGCTGATGTGACATCATGTTAGGGTGAATCAATAGCAAAAGCATTTTTTGCTAGTTGCATGTTGTTTAATGCCATTTAGTCCCCATAGACTTCAATTGTGAAGAGTCAGCATGTCATTTTCTCTTTTCACGCTGTAGTGTGCATGCGCACAGACAAGAGTCCAAGTGCCTTTAGGTTTGGTTAGCTTTAGCCATCAAAACAGTTTGATTCAGGTCAGGAAAATGTCATGGCTTAGGTAAAAATACTTCAAGGTTAAAGCTAGGAAAAGGTGTGAAAGTCCTGTTTTTTGTTGACCAACCTCCTTACATGGACTTTGTCACTGTTTATACTGTGTCACCCGGACATGCCATCTCCTCACATTGGACAACTATGGGGACTACATGGTGTTGAATGACATGTGAAAAGCAATAACACACAAAATGACTGTACTACTAAATATGTTAGCGTTCCACAAATTAGATCAAACATTAAATGACACAGAAAGAATAACAGCAGTGGACCAGCAGAGCAGCGTCATGGTTACAGTGAGAAACTGAGCTTACTTAATGGAAGTCACACTGGATAAAACCATAAATACCTACTGTGTAAATGCACAGGGTTAGGGTGTAGAAACGCACTAGTCAACAGGTGATCAATTTTTTTTTTTTTTCCTATTTTTGGTGATTTTGTCTTATCTACTAATCACCAGTGAAGTTAAAATGCTGATTAGGCTGCTGTTTCAAATAATGAATTACTTGAAGTTCAATATTTAGAGCCCAACTTACTGTTTACAGTCTCCAAGGGCTTTATAGGTCCAGAGGTTTACAATAAACAAAACAGTACGGCACCTCCTGATTTGAACCCTTATAGTGGGCAAGAGGAAATCCCAAACAAACTAAACATAATTGGGTAAAAGGGAAGACATATTGTGAAGGGCCACAGAGAGATGGGGGGCCCTTTCTGGCCAGTCAGGTGGACAATAAAAGCTGACCAAGAAGGCCATACCGTCATCTGCCGCTTATCCGGGGCCGGGTCACAGGGGCAGCAGTCTGAGCAGAGACACCCAGACTTCCCTCTCCCCAGACACTTCCGCCAGCTCCTCGGGAGGGACACCTAGGCGTTCCGAGGCCAGCCAAGAGACATAGTCCCTTGAGCGTGTCCTGGGTCTTCCCGGGGCCTCCTTCCAGTGGGGCATGCCTGGAACACCTCCCTCAGGAGGCGTCCAGGGGGCATCCGAAACAGATGCCCGAGCCACCTCAACTGGTTCCTCTCAATGCGGAGGAGCAGTGGCTCCTCCTGAGTGACCAAACACCTCACCCTCACCCTATCTCTAAGGGAGCGCCCGGCCACCCTGCGAAGGAAACTCATTTCGGCCGCTTGTATCCATGAACTTGTCCTTTCGGTCATTACCCAAAGCTCATGACCATAGGTGAGGGTAGGAATGTAGATTGACTGGTAAATCAAGAGCTTCGCCTTTTGGCTCAGCTCCTTCTTCACCACGACGGATCAGTACACCGACCGCATCACTGCGGAGGCTGCACCGATCTGCCTGTCGTTCTCACGCTCCATCCTTCCCTCACTCGTGAACAAGACCCCGAGATACTTAAACTCCTCCACTGGCAGGACTTCTCCACCAACCCGGAGAGGGCATGCCACCCTTTTCCGGTCGAGAACCATGGCCTCAGACTTGGAGGTGTTGATTCTCATCTCAACCGCTTGACACTCGGCTGCAAACCACCCCAGTGCCTGCTGAAGGTCCTATTTCGAAGGAGCCAACAGGACAAGATCATCCACAAAAAGCAGCGATGAAATCCAGTGACTCCCAAACAGGACTCCGTCCGGCCCCTGGCTGCGCCTAGAAATTCTGCCCATAAAGATTATGAACAGAACCGATAAAGGGCAGCCCTGCCGGAGTCCAACATGCACTGGGAACAGGTCTGATTTATTGCCGGCAATACGAACCAAGCTCCTGCTCCGGTCGTACAGGAACCAAACAGCTCTTAGCAAAGGGCCTTGGACCCCATACTCCCGGAACACTCCCCACAGGGTACCACGAGGGACACGGTTGAATGCCTTCTCCAGATCCACAAAACACATGTTGACTGGTTGGGCAAACTCCCATGAACCCTCGAGCACCCTCCGGAGGGTATAGAGCTGGTCCAGTGTTCCACAGCCGGAACAAAAACCGCATTGTTCCTCCTGAATCCGAGGTTCGACTATCGGCTGAATCCTCCTCTCCAGTACCCTGGCGTAGACCTTCCTGGGTAGGCTAAGAAGTGTGATCCCCCTGTAGTTGGAACACACCCTCCGGTCCCCCTTTTTAAAAGGAGGGACCACCACCCTGGTCTGCCACTCCAGAGGTACTGTCCTCAACTGCCACGCGATGTTGCAGAGGCGTGTCAGCCAAGACAGCCCCACAATATCCAGAGACTTGAGATACTCAGGGCGGATCTCATCCACCCCCGCTGCCCTGCCACTGAGGAGCTTATGAACCACCCAGTGACCTCGGCTTGGGTGATGGACGATTACACCTCTGGATCCTCAGCCTCTGCTTCCTCAACGGAAGACGTGACAGTGGGATTGAGGAGATCCTCAAAGTATTCCTTCCACCGCCCGACAATATCCCCAGTTTAGGTCAACAGCCCACCACCTGCACTGTAAACAGAGGCGCCGGACAGTTTGCCAGAATTTCTTCGAGGCCGACCGATAGTCCTCCTCCATGGCCTCCGTCACTGAACTCCTCCCAGCTCCGAGTTTTTGCCTCCGCCACTGCCTGAGCCGCGGCACGCCTGGCCTGCCGGTACCCATCAGCTGCCTCAGGAGTCCCACAGGCCAACATGGACCTATAGGACTCCTTCTTCAGCTTGACGGCATCCCTTACTTCCAGTTTCCACCACCGGGTTCTGGGATTGCCAACAAGCACCAGAGACCTTGCGGCCACAGCTCCGAACAGGTGTGTCAACCATGGAGGCTGAGAACATGGTCCATTCGGACTCAATGTCCCCAGCCTCCCACAGGAGCTGGGAGAAGCTCTCCCGGAGGTGGGAGTTGAAGACCTCCCCAAGGGAGCGTTCGGCCAGACGTTCCCAACAGACCCTCACAATACGTTTGGGCCTGCCAGGCTTGTCAAGCTTCCCCCTCCACCAGCGGATCCAACTCACCACTAGGTGGTGATCAGTTGACAGCTCAGCCCCTCTCTTCACCTGAGTGTCCAGGACATACGTCTGGAGATCGGATGAAACGACAACAAAGTCGATCATCGACCTCCGGCCAAGGGTGTCCTGGTGCCACGTGCACTTATGGACACCCCAATGCTCGAACATGGGGTTCGTTATGGACAGACTGTGACTAGCACAGAAGTCCAATAACAAGACACCACTCGGGTTCAGATCGGTTCCGTTCTTCCCAGTCACCCCTCTCCAGGTGTCATTGTCGCTGCCCACATGGGCATTGAAGTCCCCCAGTAGAACTATGGAGTCCCCAGTCGGAGCACTATCCAGTACCCCTCCCAGGGACTCCAAGAAGGCCGGGTACTCTACACTTCCATTTGGCCCGTAGGCATAAACAGCAGTGAGAGTCCTCTCCCCAACCCGAAAGCGCAGAGAGGGGACCCTCTCGTTCACCGGGGTGACCCCCAACACATGTCAGCTAAGCTGGGGGGCTATGAGTAAGTCCACACCTGCCCGCCGCCTCTCACCGACGGCAACTCCAACGTAGTGGAGGGTCCAGCCCCTCTCGAGGAGCTGAGTTCCAGAGCCCAAGCTGTGCGTGGAGGTGAGCCCAACTATTTCTAGCCAGTACCTCTCAACCTCCCGCACAAGCTCAGGTTCCTTCCCCCCCAGTGAGGTGACATTCCATGTCCCTATTGCCAGCTGCCGTGTCCGGGGATCGGGTCGTCGAGGCCCCCGCCTTCAACTGCCACCCGATCCACACGGCACCAACCCCTTACATAGCTCCTAGGATCATGTGGTCACACAAACCCCTCCACCACAAAAAGGTGGCAGTTCAAGGAGGGGTGACCAGGAAGGCAAATTATCAAATTAAATTAACCAGAGAGAACAAAACAGAATACAAATAAAATGGCAAATGTTATAAAATGTAGTGTCAAATATCAAATTAAATCAGTCAGTTCCAGCAGATTGGAGCAAGGATCAATATACACAAGATATAGTGTAAATTATATAAAGAAAACACAGCGAAGAAGCAGAGAAGTAAAAAGAGAAAAGAAAAAGCAGCAATAGGCCTTTAAAGAGGCAGAGGACACAGCTACAGCAGCACAAGGATGATAATCAGCCAAAAAGCTGTAGAAACAGACAAGACAAGGAGGGTGGAGATGGGTGTGCGGCGTGAGACTTATCTTCATTGGCTAAATCCATTACAATAACAAGAAACTGAAATTTGTGTTTGTGTGCCTGCTCTTCACTTACTGCACTACAAAGACAGACGTATGGAAACACAAGACCTCATACAAAGTAAGAAGCACATGCATGGCACAAGTGCATTTAGGGTGTGTCCAAGTCCACTTCTGCTTTTGTAGTGGCGGAATAAAAGTGAAAGCGCGCAAGCAGGTCATCTACAGCAACAGCAGGACTCCATCAAAGCATATAACAAGGCATCCCTGTATGCGTAGCAAGCAGAGTGTAGGCGTGCATAACTATCTTGATAACGCATCCTTAAAATAACAGTGAAAACTGCGCCACTGATTTCAGACTTGCTATTTGTTGGTCAAAACTGCTTCAAGATAGAAATGCACCAAAATGCACCTGACCACACCTCATTTTAAGACCAACACGCCCATCGGCACTGATGGGTTCAAGTGCATTTGTTATTTACAGTGTGGGTACCGAATGGGAAAATGACAGTTGCATCAGTTAGAAACTAGCAAGGACTCTTGAGTTGCACTGGGCACCACTTTGTGCCAGGTGTGAAATAGGACCAGGGTCAGTAATCACTATACAAGTTAAAGGTTTTTAGTTGTGACCGGCCTAAAGCTGAATACTGACAGCTAAGCCCTCTACAAGTTAGATAACATGAACTTAACTGAATGCAACAATTAAGCTCTTTCCGACTATAGCTTCACAGCCCAAGCTGAAAAGTACTTAATCCTCAGCAATTTATCACACTACAATTGCTGCTTTGATTGGCCCTCAGGGTGCAGCCTTTAGAGTCTGGGATTTCTTAAACACTGCATTGTTCTGGCATGTTGATGAAGTAGGTGGCTGTTTTATTTTGAAATGATTCCTGCTTTATCAGATAGTCAGCAGTGGAAAGTGATGGGAAAGAAGAGAGAGAGAGAAGTTGGATCAGATAAAGTGGATGCTACAAGGTGTTAAGGTTTGAGGGGCGATGCCTTAACTTAAATGTTTTTCACTTATTCACTTATTTTTTTAGGGTTATTATATTGGTGGCATTTCTAGCATGTCTTTATTGAACAATAAATAGTAAACATGAGGGAGGACATGTACTTATACATGTATATTCACTTCGTAAATCGAACGAGTGACGTTGACTACTAATCGACTACAACACCTCGACTGAAATGGTGTAGAGCCTCAGCACTCGATGTGTACAGCTAGTGGTTCCATGGTAGGTGCTGACATGTGCTTTCTTTAATGATTTACTTTATATCTCTGTGCAAGAAATGTGGATATTGTCACTGCAGCAAATATTGTGGGACATTTAAGCAGCACAACTGTGCTGTGTTAGGGCTGTAGTCTGTTAGTCGACTGGTCGATTTATTGGTCGATACATTCTAGGTTGACCAAAATCTTTCAGAACACCCTGGGCCCTATCTTCTGCCACCCGCTACCCGCTGCCACTACCCGCTACCCGCAAATTGCGGATTTAGGAACTTCCGCTATCCCTAAACGGTATCTTGCGCCACCCGCTATCCGTTATGCTGACTCCGTCATTTGCGCCTGGAGGTGTGTCCGTGGGCGTGTTTCATGCGCTATCCCTAAAGTTGCTATCTAGTAGTAGTAGTAGTAGTAGTTTGGGCTGTTAGGAGAGCGCGCCCAGGCAGCTTCAATGCGCGCCCCGACGGAGCCTCGCCACGCACACGGTCGGACTGATACCGGGACGCCGCCGGAATGGACTGAGTATATTACTCATATAGACTGTTTAGAGGAAAGACTGTTTTAATTGGACACTTACGCCATCACGTTTTATTGTTTTATCATAAGCCAGCAGCTGTGTTATATTTTTATTTTTAATATTTTATTTGCCCAATCTACCTTGTCAATAAATTAGTTTACACTTAGTTCCACTTCTGCCTCTTGTGTCTGTGTGGTGTGACCCGGGGATTTTACTCAATCAGTACAACCTTGTGACAAGTCCACTTGGACACATGTGGCTCCACCTCCCGAATTAACTCGCCTATAATATAATATATAATATGTAGCCACCTTGCTTTAGAATCAGTAGAAGCCCTGAGAAAATCTACCTCCCTCTCTCCATCACGGGTTTAGGATTTAGGATTTAGGATAGCGCAGCCTGCCCTTAAAGGCAATGGCACCTGGCACACTGATTGGTTTAACTGGCATAACGCCCAAAACACGCCTATGCATAATATAGTGGGTAGCGCAAGTGTTTTGCGGATAGCGGGAGGTGCACAAGATAGCAACTTTTACGGGGGAACGCCTCTTCCTAAATCCTAAATCCGCAAATAACGGGTTTAGGGAGTCTGGCGCAAGATAGGGCCCCCTGTCTCACAGGTAATAGTCTGTCTTCAGAACACCCCCTTGTTTTCACAATTTTGGATTAGCCCAACCCACTGGAGACAGATAAGTAGGCCCCTATGTTCTGAGTTGAAGAAAAAAATTAGACCTGGTTTTCAGAATATTTGCTTAATTAAGAACGTTTAATGAACATTTAGTCCTCTACCATGTCAAAGACGTCGTCAGTGTGGCAGCATTTTACCAAAATACATGGAAAAAAGTCGAATGCAAACTTTTGTAAACAGTTTGCGTATCACAGCTCAACGACCAACATGGCATATCACCTAAAAACGGTAAGCTAACATGTCTGTGTTAGGTTGCTCCGTCAGTTTTGAGTATAAACATATCAGAATTGGCATATTTCAAAGTTTTAGTCTAATAATCGTTTTATTACTGCAGGCGCACACACCCACGATGGCAGCTTGATGTAGTACTATTTTCAGAAATCATAGGCTATGATATTGCGTAGGTGCACGTGATGCAATGCTGTCAGAGCTGACCGACTCCAGTGTGTCATTCAGTGCAAAATAATTAGGTCAAAAACGATTTAATATACTGCAAATACTAGTTGTTTATGTTTATTTATAATTCATTTAGGAGGACAAGGCTACCAGGTAGGCTACTGCCCAGTTAATTAATCTAAAAATAGTGACTTTTTTTTTTTTTTTGTATTCCCCGCCGCTCCCCGATTAGTCGACTTTTGGTCGAAATTTCAGGACTTCAGTCGACCAAGATTTTCTTTGGTTGACTAGAGCCCTACTGTGTGTGTGATCTTTTGGTTGTGCAGAAGAACACAGAACATTAACCAACATTCAAAAGAGATAAAGAGATTTCTAAATCTGTTTCCAGACTTGGAATATATACTTAGGAGTTGCTCACATTACCAAGTTTGTACCGTGCCCAAGCACGTTTGCCCCTAAAATCCGGATTCTTTGACCAGTGTGATCGCTCCGTATCATGCTTGAATACAGTACATTTCCCCCGCTCTGGCACAGGTTGGAGGGGGTGTGCTTCAGCGCGGTACAGGCGCATACACGAGCACATGCACGGTCACGCACGCAGTGCGCGGACGTAAATCATGCAACTTTCCTCCTGCCTCTGCAAAACTGTTTAATGCGCGCAGCATGATTACTGGCGAATGGCCGCGTTGCGCAATCAATAATCAACCATGTTGTCTGTGTCATTGTCCGTTGTGCTGCTGCAACCACATATAAACAAAAGTCGGTTTATAATGAAAGTACAGCAGTCTGTGTGCGCGGAGATCCGGCAGACCTGGTGCTGCGCCGGGCCCCACGCCGACCCCCGCACTGGCACCGGCCGAGGCACCGCATGGTGCGCGGCCACCCGGTCAGGTCTGGTCTGCCGGATCTGACAGGTGCTGCTCCGGCTGTTAGTTGGACCTTTCTGAAGGAGGAGGAAGTTACCTCCGAAACTGTCAAGGTAAATAAACATCCCATATATAATAAGTCTTGGTTCAGTGCTCCCAAGGGCAAAGCACTTATTTTATCCAGCCAACTTAAAATGGCTTGAAGTACAGAAGTATTTGTAGCAAAACACATACATCAAATCTGGACCATAGGTGTAGGACTGAAGTAGTTTTGCAATGCAAAACCATGGTCTTGATCATGGTCTTTATCAGATATTATGTTTGATGAAGAGCACTGTTTGGTGCATCACACTACATTTGATGGCAATAAATCTACTTTGGGAGCAACAAACAGTGTGCAGACCTTTACTTATTTTCTTTCTTTCTTCAATTCTTTGTTCTTTTTCCTACAAAAGCCACTTTATGCATAGAATTATGTGACATTTTGATGAAACGGGCACTTGAACACTGTTGACTGTTTCTCAGCTGCTTTGTCAGCAAGAGGTTGTTTAACTTTTGCAGCCTGACAACCCATATTTGGTATATTTAGTATCTCCTTCTCAGTTTATTGTGAGATGTCATCTTGTGGGGAGCCATACTTTAAGAACCAGCGTGTTAGTCAGAAGATGTGCGTTTTCCCTCTGTGTGTGTTTTCCTCTGTGTTTTCCTCTGTGATTTAATGCACCCGTAGTGGCTGGGTTGTAATTTTAGCTCCACATCTGTCCCCGATTGATCTCACTTCATGTTCCACAGCAAGACTTGCTGTTAAAACATTTTTTTTGTGAATGCCTTTACCTAACATTAGGACTGTTACACATCTCATGTTTAGAGGCTTAACAGGCCTGTGTGCTGCAGTGTTTGTATACCATCATCCGTAGAAGTGGTGGTAATGTTGAATGCAGAGGGATTCTTGCTAGACACAGGAAGTAGCTACCATAGAAAATTATCACTATTCATCTGCTTTAAAAACCAGCATGACATCATACTGTGCAATACAGTACTACTAGTAAACACACACACACACAAACACACACACACACACACACTGTAGAAGTCTTGCTGTGGTGGATGGTGGAAAAAAGCAAGTGTGTGTGTGTGTGTGTGTGTGTGAGAGAGAGAGAGAGAGAGAGAGAGAGAGAGAGGGAGAGTGTGTGTGTGTGTAAGAGAGAGAGGGAGAGTGTGTGTGTGTGAGAGAGACAGGGAGAGAGACAGGGAGAGAGACAGGGAGAGAGAGAGGGAGAGAGAGAGGGAGAGAGGGGTCTGGAAAGCCGCCAGTCAATTTCAGCAGTGTGTCGGCTAACAATCGTTGAGCTAATTAGCTTCTTGAACACAGCCTGATAAGAAAGACATGCTGACGACAGGATAGCTGGGCTCCAGAGAGAGAAGAAAGAAAGAAAGAAAGGATGAGATATTAAGTGTGGTTGAAGGAAAAGGAAAATTATTATAATATGTAGGGGAGCGCGGGGTAGAAACTAACGCGGGGTCAGTTGTAACACAGACTTTTAAGGTAGTTGCACAAGGTCAGCCGGTAAGTGCTTCCTGTTAGTTTGTCACATGATCGTAAGAGAGCCCAGCACGAATTTTGGGGGGAATTGGCTGCATTTTTGAGGAGATACATGTAAAAGTGTGTTTTACCACCAAGTAAGTGAATTTCTTTACCTTTCTAATTTTTTGACTACTGAACTGCGTGCGTGCGTTACTGAATCCAATCTTACATCAACGTATTAAGCATCATGTCGCCTAAAACATAGCATTGATTCAAAACATTTAGCTAACTCATAGCGAGTGCTAGTCAGGTTTGAGACCAGTGACTACACAGTGGGGTTGGTTGTAACGCAGTGTTACAACTAAGCCGCAATAAAAACAACTGCATATTTGTCACTAACATAAGAGTAACGTTAGCTACGTAGTGTAGCTGTGCGTGTGTGTGTGCGCGTGTGTGTGGAGGTCACAAGGTGACAAGGTGGAGCATGTGTGTGTGGATATAACATGTGAGCCCCTATCATCATGGGATTTCTACTGTATTCTTTCTAGTAGCTAATGTATATTGAAACAGATACTCCAACTAGTGTATTCACAGTGGCTGATAGGCCTGTTTTTTATTTCCTATGGTAGGTGTACAGTATTCTCGTAATATCCTAAATGGGACTCACGGCGTATTTGTGGTACTGTAGGCCGGCGTTTATATTGGCCATAAGACTTTTATGGCAATATTACTATAGTGTCCCTATAATATTCCTATAATATTCCCACAGGGACTTGATATTTTGGTGTGTTAATTGTTTGTTTTTTATCCAGATTATTTCCTGTACTGTAACTATATTCCTGTGCACGAAAAAATGTCTTGGTTCAATAAAACAATCCGACATAGGCTATTAGTTATAATGTTGACATTGTTAAATTATGCTGCAAGCTTGAACTCCCCACCTGTGGGGTAAATTGTGACATTTCTTCCGCTTAGGGTGAAATTCGTGAAGTTCATTTGTAGCAGAGATGTGTATGTTGCTTGTATAAAAAAATGAGTTCTCTAACTCCTACATATCCTACATTGTTTTGCCTTTGGCCTGAAACGTTAGGTTGTACCCCTCGCTCCCCTAATTGAATTTAATTGTATTTAAAGCCCCACTATGTAAGAATTACATTTTTGCAAAACAGCATCCCTACAGGTTCTGAGTGCAATTCCCTCTTCCACCACTGTCATAAACTCCAGATCATGTGCATTTGTTTGCAAGCTGAGGACTAAGAACCAAAGAAGAAGACGCCAGAAGATAAATTACATGTTGACGGCAAGGTACAGTAATACAGGATTTTACACAAATACGATAATCCATATTTTTATTTACTATTACGTCAGAGTTGAACACTGACACAGCAAAACGGATAGCAAAAAAGAATGACAAAGTCTTAGTTTTGCTGAAATGCTGCTTGTATTTTCAGTGCATATTGTTTGCTAAGACTAAGAATGTGAAGTAACGTTGTGTGTCTAATGGAATAAGTTGTTGCTGGCGACTTGATATAGGCTACATTGTACATAAGTGGACAGGGAAATTTATTACGCTTTTTTAAAGTAGCTGAGATAGGAATACAAGTTTGCAGTGTTTCAAGGCTTACTTGGCATGAGAACGACAAAGAAATAACAAAAAAAAAAAAAAAAAATTCCTGGTCTGGATGTCCCAGATGGAGCAGCTGTGCACAGACGCTGAGAGGCTCTGCTGTCTTACAGAATAAATTGTTACTTCATATTTTCATGTGCACATGGTTCTTTGTTTATTTACATGTCTATGGATATTCTCATTTATCCAGGTCATCGTTCTCTTTGGGCAAAAATGAATCGTAGGCAACTGGACTTGTATTTGTCTTAGGAAGACGTTTCGCCTCTTATCCAAGGGGCTTCATCAGTTAGTTTATTTACAAATAAAAGCAAACATTTTTACATCTCTTGAATTATTTAGTGTATTCAAAAATCACAACCAATTTTAGGGGACAGCAAGATCTATATTTACTGACTGCTTTTGAGACAAAAGGGTCATTCTTGATCAAAATATGTCCTGTATAATAATGATCCATACACAGTATAACTTTAAATGGACATTCCTTCCCCAAAATATCTTTCTATAAAACAAAGCAAGGATATGTGAAACTAAACTGAGTGGAAAATGACATTAAGAGTCCACTGTATCAGTCCTTTGCTCTTGCATAGTGTATCTATAAACCTTCCCTGAATCCTCTCAAATGAAAAACAGTTTGATCACATGATTCAAAAATAACCACATAACTGATATTTAGCTGAAAAGAAATCTACAGTCATGTTTTTATTCCTACATGTACATTACTGACACTCAAATCCAACTAGACATAACTAACATTTACATGCATAATTAATCAAAATATGCAAAAGCGTTTCAAATGTAAAACATCAGAATATAGGCAGGTTGACTTGTGATTACATAATATATAACAGGAACAGTCTCATAAGGTTATATTCTTTGATTCCAGCCACATCAGCCTTGTATGAGGCCTTCTGCAGCTCTGGGATGGAGCTGGACTCCATCCCAGTTATTGTTGTGCCATCTACACCTTGGAGAGGAAATGCAAGAAAGGGCCAAGTCAGTATGTTTATAGCTACAGCTGTATAAAGCCTGACATTTAGTGTACAGCAGCAACCTGAGGATGAAACTAGAACGTGGAAAAAACCTGCAGTCCCAGCTTTCTGATGTAGCTTACGTGCTGATGACACACACAAAAAAAATTGACAGCACTACAACAAGTTCTTGTCTTGAAAACTTGTGTTTTGAAGTCGAAGTACATGCTCAGACATGATTTTTTCTGTGCGGCAGTCAAGCATCACACCTGGTGAGGGATGCTAACAGACAAAGGACCGCCTTGGTTTCTGAACACAAACCAGTGAGCCGACAGCTCTGCCAGCACAGCCGGACACTGAGCAGCTCAGAACAGCAGCATGCTACGCTTAGCATGGCATGCTTCTCAGTGTTTGGTTGTGTTGTCTTTACGATCATCAGCTTTATTAAAAGAGCCAAACACAGAGCAACTGCAACAAGACCAGAGCCAGCAGCAGCTAACATCAGCTAGCAGTCCAGCAGCAGCTAACATCAGCTAGCAGTCCAGCAGCAGCTAACATCAGCTAGCAGTCCAGCAGCAGCTAACATCAGCTAGCAGTCCAGCAGCAGCTAACATCAGCTAGCAGTCCAGCAGCAGCTCACATCAGCTAGCAGTCCAGCAGCAGCTCACATCAGCTAGCAGTCCAGCAGCAGCTCACATCAGCTAGCAGTCCAGCAGCAGCTCACATCAGCTAGCAGTCCAGCAGCAGCTCACATCAGCTAGCAGTCCAGCAGCAGGGCTGCAGCTCAGCGTCTGTCTTGCAGCCTCTGACTTCATGAAAAAAGCCAGTCCACTATTTACTCCAGTCTTGTCTCTTGTTTGGTCTCTCTCTCTCTTTATCTCCCTTGTTTCCTCCATCAGTGTTTTCTTCAGGTTTCTTGTGCCATGATTTCTGTCCTGAGAACAGCTAGTGAGCTCTCTCAACACAGTTGCTGTTGGTGACGTAGTGCCATGAAGCCAAACGTCCACAGAGCAGGAACAGGCTTTCAGGGTGCAGAGCAGCCATGACAGAGACACTATTCTACTCATAACATGTCATTGTAGCATTAATATGATGCTGTCACTTTAAGACAAAATGTTATATAGTGTTGCTTTAAGTGAATTGAATTTGATTTTTCTTTAGTTAGTTTCTTCTGGTTTAAAAATTCACAGCGTTGCACCAGTGCAAGGGGAAAAACACATAGGCCTAGGTGAAATTCAATTTAAGTCCTGTGTGGGCTACTCGAGGATTTGACAGTATATGTATTTTGACAGGAAACATAGCTTACGGAGAAACAAATATGAAACAGCTAGGAGATTGAGCTAACATCAGTGGTGTTATTCCCTGCTCACCAGATGTCTCCCTGAAGGTAGCCATCCTGTCAAAAGATGGAGGTGCACCTGTGTGTGGGAGGTGCTGATTTCCTGGAACTCGCTCTCTCATGTGAAGTCAGCTCGCTTGACCATTGGTATGACAGTGTTTGGGACCACAGTGTCTAATCTGTGCTGAAAAAAGTATTTTTTTGCCAGCAAATATTTTAGCATTAACTAGACACAGCTAGCAGAGCTGTGTTTTGCATAAGAGGATTTGCTATTTATTAAGTTTAGACAGTGCTAACAAAACAATGCTCTCTCTCTCTCCAGTATCAAACCATGCTCACTCGACCAGAATGCATGTGTGTGTGTGTGTGTGTGTGTGTGTGTGTGTGTGTGTGTGTGTGTGTGTGTGTGTGCGCACATGTTTTGAATCAGAATCAGAATCAGCTTTATTGGCCAAGTGTGTGTTCACATACAAGGAATTTGACTCCGGTAAACTTTGCTCTCTATTAATTTACATAAATTAAATAACAAAAGAGAAAACAGAAAAAGGGCGATAAAATAAACAAGTAGATAGGTAAACAGTGCAAACAGACAAGTAAACAGTGCAAATAGAAAAGGAAACAGTGCAAATAGACATAAATTAAATAACAAAAGAGAAAACAGAAAGGGCGAGAAAAGTAACAAGTACACAAACAAACCACTATAAGAACTATGTACAGAGTGATGTGCAGTGATGTGCAGTAATGCAGTGTGTATAGACCTGACACTCTGTGACTATGAAGAGTTCATCAGAGCAACAGCCTGGGGGAAAACTGTTTCTGTGGCAGGTGGTTGTGGCGAACAGTGCTCTGTAGCGCCGACCAGAGGGGAGAAGTTGAAACAGTTGATTGTTCTTTGTAGTCTGTATGGTTCCAGAGCCAAACCAGACAGTGATGGAAATGCACAGGACAGACTGGATGATGGAGTAGAACAGTGTGAGCAGCTCCAGAGGCAGGTTGAACTTCCTAAGCTTCCTAAAGTCCACTGTCATCTCCACGGGCAAAAGTCCGAGTTTTTAGAACCGAGAAGCAGCAGTTCTTGGTTTTTGTTTGCCAGAGAGCGGACGTTTGCCAAAATCTCTGCAAAACTTCCTGGTTCGATGAAAACCAGAGAAAAAAGTTTAGCAGAAGTCTGCCCAATGTTTAACAATTCTTCTCTGGTGAAGGAAGCCCGAAAAGGAGTGCAGAAAACAAAGAAAACAGATAAGACAAAAACACAAGAAACAGGGGAGAGCAAAGTACCGAGGCTGCCTCCGCAGTGCCATCTTGATGTGCTAGTCTTTTTTGCTATATATTGTGATGACCAATTTTTGAGAAAACATATCTTCATATGCCAGGGAATAGGTTTGATTTTGACATTGGTGGGGACGTAAAAGCGCTCCAAGGCGGCGCCCCTGAAAGTTGATGTTTTTTGCATTTATGACTGCAATTTCATGTCATGTAGAGCTGATCAAATAAACAAGCAAACGATCATAATCAGAAAAAAAACCTATTCAGAGACTGACATTAATGCCACAGGAAAAAGAAAAGGAAAGAAAAGATTAAAGCTGCAAGCAGCGTTGGACGGGCCCTCGCACCCGTGCCCCGCGGACCACAGACACACACACTCACACACACACACACACACACAGACACACACACACACACACACACACACACACTCACATACACACACACACTCACACACACACACACACACACACACACACACACACACACACACACACACACACATATGCACGTACAGGTACACACACACACACACACACACAGGTACACACACACACACACACACACACACACACGTACAGGTACACACACACACACACACACACACACACACACACACACAAAGTTCTGGCCCTGTTGCTAGCGGTGCTCCTCCAGCAGATGGCGCCCTTAGCATGTCCTAGTGTGTGCTTGACATGACCTGTCACTCCTTTTAAGGGGTATGGGCACTGGGGGATGTGCCAGCAGCTAGTGTGTGTCAGTACAGTAGGCAAAGTGCAGAGCAGAGCAGACCAGAGTCCCAGCTGTTAAACTAGTCTGCACAGTGGCCACACACTTTGTTCAATCCACACCATGATATATAGTTTTGTAGGAATTGTGGTCCTCTTTCCATCGGCATAGGTTTGAAAGCTGTCAGACTTTTACTTTAGTCAGCAGGGGCCTAATTAGCTCCTAGCATTCTGTGTTATTCCCACCAGGGTCCATGGGAAAAAGTGGAGGCACTGGTTGTGGACACTCTGACTTTGAGGGCTTCTGAAATCCAAACGGTTCAAATTTTTAATAATTCCTTCAGAACTTTTGTTAAGCACTGTGTCCTCTGTCATATATTAAAAATTTCAAGTCAATAAAATTAACGCCTTGGGAGTTTATAGATTTCATGCAAAGTGAAAATTTGGGCGAAAACGTGACTTTCAAACTCAAATTGCGGACTTCCTGTTGGTTTTAGGTGGGGGGCACGAGCACGAAAACTGTCGGGCTTGATGAGATCTACGTTTCGGCGCTGGTTTGGTCTTTCTATGACATTCCTGTGGGCCGCAGGGGCTGCCTTTGCGTCCCTAGGTGGCGCTACCCAGCCCGAGCCCATTTTTGGACCGGGGGGTTCCGATTTTTGATTTTATCGAATTTTTCACCAGACCTGGTGTGCGTGCCAAATTTGGTGAGTTTTTGAGCATGTTTAGGGGGTCAAATTAAGCCTCAAAGAGACGTAATAATAAGGGAGAAGGAGAAGAATAAAGAAACAAAGCAAAAACAATAGGGCTTTGCACTGGGACAGTGCTCGCGCCCTAAAAAGAAACATTTGTACCACCAGCTGAAGATGTTTGTAGCACCAGTATAAAATGTTAGTCTTGAACCCTGATCGCCATCACTTTGTCCTCCTTATTAGCATCTCTTGCCAGCCTGACTCTTGAGAAACCTCTCTGTCTCTTGCGCTCTCTCTCACTCTCTCCCTACCGTATATTCTTTCTTCCCTCCACCCCTTCTTCTATCATCTTTCCAAACCCTGCTTTGTCTTGTGAACTGCAGAGAGAGAGACATTCACTTTGATGTTCTTTAATGAAACATCTCACAACAACACTGAGAAAAAAAACGAGTACAAACACCTTGGAAGCTCACCTAAATCCCAAACATACACACGCATGCACACACACGCACGTGTGCACACACACACCAACTGGCAACAGTAACAGCAAAGTTTAGTGTACAAAAAAAGTAAAGCCCAGCAACTGACATGTAAATGCAGGGAGGAAGAGAGAGAGAATAATTCACTCAGCCTCATTTGGAGCTTTTCAGAAGATTAGATGACAGGTTATGTGGTGAGTGGGAGAGAGAGGGAGAAACAATGAGGTAGAGACAAAAAGAGAGGCTAATGGCTGTTGTTCCCTCTCCTTTCCTTCCTCCCCTCTCCTCTCATTTAGACATGGTGGAAAGAAGGAGAGGAACAGACAGAGAGAGACAGAAAGATAGGAGTGGAGAGAAGACTGAGCGAGGCTTCCTAGTGCTGTTGTAAGGCGCTGAGCAGATTGGTGTCAGCGGCGGACAGCAAATCAGTCGTCAAGTATCTTTGAAAAGGAGAAGACAGCAAAACAACACCGACTGAACTGAGAAGAGCTAAAAAGTGGGAAGGTTTTTGCCGTCTTCTCTAGATAAATCCGAGCTGCACATAGAGCCTGTCACATTTCTGCTCTTCATCTCCCAACTTCTAGAGATTCCCCTGGCATGCAGTTGGCAGCGACTTGGTTCCTCTGTAGCTCAGTGGGGAAAGGAAGCCGCTAATATGCTTTTCCACTGCATGAGTGCTGTGCTGGATCCATGCTGGGGATGGATCATTTGACATCTCAATTTTGAAAATATATCGGACCTTTACTCAAATTTTTCAAAAGCACTTTTCTTTTGTGCGTCATAGAATTACTGTAAGATTGTTGTGATTCGGGATCATGAAAAACATGCAAACAACACATTTTTAGTTAGTTGGAAATGCCAATCAATTAATAAAAAAAGAAGTTCAGGCAAATTGTTGAAATGTTTAAAGTAGAAATGTAGTGGTTTTGATACAATTTGTTCTCCTGTCAGCATGGACAAAAGCCTTTTATTGCCAAATATCTGTGCTTCTTCTCAGATCTCAGAAGTTATTATTTGGAATGTTAAGTCTCTGACAAGCTCTATGACTAAACATAAGAATCTTGAGACTCATTAGGAGATACTCCAAACTAATACATTACTGGGATTCATTCGAAATCGTATGACGAGGCTAAGATGAGACATAACTGTTCGTGACAGTGTTTGTATAGTGTCCTGTTTTCATCTCCCCAGAGTGATCCAAGCAAAATGACTCAAGCACACACACTGTACTTGTTCAACAACGGGGGGAGGTGCTGCAAAGTGGAGGATGGAGGGTTGCATAAATTAACACATTCATCAGTGAGCTGTCCAGTACAGCCAGTCCCTGCTCTCACTTTTAGGAGATGACACAAACAAACAAACAAACAAACAAAGAAAACGGATTCATACTGTGTTTAGTTTGCGTTTGAATGTCCTTCCACAGAGTCAGCTGATGCAGCAGACAATGCATGATTCCCTGTCTGTCCAGCAGGAAAACTTAAAAAGTCCTGGATGGACTGGCATGAAATTTAGTGTAACGGTTGGTCATGGGCCAGTGAAGAATGAACTCTTTCTAGTCCAGTCATTTTATGAAAAAACCTAGGACAAACTGCAAGAGAAGCAAACTCAACTGATTTTGTATCCTCAGTTTGTCCTGAGTGAGGGAAAAAAAGTCCCAAGAAATCCCATTGGTGGAAAGTTTTGAAAATCACCTATTTATGACCACATATTACCAAAAACACTGTTTTTAACACACAGGGGAAAGGGGTTCAAAAGTTTACTTTCAGGTATCACTATAAAAATTCACAAGTTGATTACACACAAAAAGACAAGAAAAAAAGTCAATTACAAGTTCTTTGAATTATTCTGTTTACACATGCATATCACACATTATCTGATTTGATATGCGCTAATAAGGAATATAAGGAATAAATGCCAGAGCCGATATTAAAACAGTGAATTAAAAGGTTACTATATATATCATAACCTTTTAATTCACTGTTATATAGAAACTTTTAATTCAAGGTTACTATATATATAGTAACCTTTTAATTCACTGTTTAAATGTCTCTTCTATCATTTATTCCTTATATTCCAATTAGCACATATCAAATCAGATAATGTGTGATATGCATGTGTAAACAGAATAATTCAAAGAACTTGTAATTGACTTTTTTCCTTGTCTTTGTGTGTGTAATCACCTTGTGAATTTTTATAGTGATATCTGAAAGTAAAATTTGGAACCCCTTTCCCCTGTGTGTTAAAAACAGTGTTTTTTGATAATATGTGGTCATAAATAGGTGATTTTCAAAACTTTCCACCAATGGGATTCCTTGGGACTTTTTTTCCCTCACTCAGGACAAACTGAGGATACAAAATCAGTTGAGTTTGCTTCTCCTGCAATTTGTCCTAGGTTGACCCCAATTTTGGCCTAAAATTACTGGACTAGTCAGGCACAGGGTGGATGAGATGCAGTTCACAAACACATCCACATCATATAAGTTGCCAGAGAGGTTGGTCATGGGCCAAGGCAGCACTGACCAACTTTCCATGCTGCTGGGCTGAAAAAGACACGTCCTATGGAGTTCATTGTTCAATAGTTCATTGTCACTTGAGGATGCAGCCACAGAAAACAATGGCCAACTGGCTCAGTATATTTGAATAGGCTGGCAGCCACTTTAGCAGGAAACCTTTGGCCCCCCCTCCTCAAGCTGCAGGGAGGTCAAAGGTCAGGCTGAGCTGCAGCACAGCAGCCCTGGAGCTGGAGGGGACTTGGTGGCTTGCTCAAGGACAGCAGATGCTTCCTGTCAGTGGGGCTTGAACCCTGGTCTGGTGTCTCCCTCCTCCCTGCCCCATCCTGCTGTCACCTCCATCGTCCACAGTCAACCTGTCCAGTGAAACAGCAAACCTGCCTGTTGGATCGCTCCATGAAAAATGGCTTTCCTGTCACAGTGAGGCTCGAACAAGGCGGGCAACGCCTGAAAAAATGGTGATGCAGTGAGATCTGTTGTCAGCAGTGAGGCGGTGGAGCTGCTGGTGTGTTTGGCCTTGAACACACTGACACACACTTATACATACTCTGCTTGGTTAAACTCATCCATTCCCCTTCTCTTGGTAGCTGGACACACACACATGCATACAGTGGGCTGATAAGACTGAGGACGCAGAAAGGAAAATGGCTGTGTGTGTGTGTGTGTGTGTGTGTGTGTGTGTGTTTGTATTATGTCACTTTATGCACATTTTTGAAGTTTATATGTATGATTCCATGGTGTGTGTGTGTGTGTGTGTGTGTGTGTGTGTGTGTGTGTGTGTGTGTGTGTGTGTGTGTGTGTGTGTGTGTGTGTGTGTGTGTGTGAGTGAGAGAGAGAGAGAGAGAGATTTAGAGTGAGTGTGTGTATGTGTGTTTAGAGTTTGTGTGTATGTGCACATTTATAGTGTCTGTGTGTGTTTGTCTGCCTCTGTGTGTGTAACCTGTTTGAGTGTGTGCTGAAGCCTGTATGTGTGTGTGTGTGTGTGTGTGTGTGTGTGTGTGTGTGTGTGTGTGTGTGTGTGTGTGTGTGTGCGCGCACAGCATGTGTGTGCACACCCTGGTAGCCCAGGGATTTAACCAGGAAGAGAAGATAGATGGTTGCCGGGTGATAGAGGCAGTTGCCGGGTGACAGTTGGGGGTGACTTAACAACCTGCAGCCAAATTACTTTCCAGGAAGAGGAGCAGAGCAGAGCTTAAGATAGCTCCACACTTATCTGTTATAACTCATATGAGAGGAGAGGGAGGGAGAGAGGGAGAGATGGAGGTGAGAGGAGGCAAACGAAGAGCAGATGGAAGACAGGAGGAGAGCAGGCGGAGTTGTAGTGGGTTTTCACATCGGCCTTGTTTAGTCCAGCTGAATCCCACCTTGGTGTGGCTCATTTGTTCAGCTATCAGACCAGCCATCAGACCTGAGCTGGATCTGAACAACCAGACCAAGACCCTGTTTGTTTAGAAGTGGAGAGGAAAAACAGCATCCCTTAAGTCAGCACTTCCTGTGTCCACCTTTCAATCTAGCAACATCTTTCTGACCAGTGATCTTACATGGCATCATACATCATCATCATCATCATCATCATCATACATGGCTTGTGTTAATACATTTTGGTTCATTTGAATTTTTTTGCCATGTGAAACACGGTGTCATCTCCTTTTTTTCCCACTGCCTCTTGGTTGCCTTTGTTGGCAAAAAGCTGATCTTTACACCTCCATCTTTGCTTGCTGTCCTGACGTGGCAGGAGCCAAATGAAGCAGCTTGGCAGTCTCCTTGGAAGCTGCTGGGTAGGCGGGGTTATTATTGTTGCCCCCAGGGAACAGTGTGATCCTGCTGAGGATCCATGTCTCATTATTCACACCTTTACATAGCCTGGGCCTGCCTCTCTCTCTTCCTCTCTCTCTGTCCCTCTCTGGCTCCTGTGTCTCTGATTTTTCATTTCTTTTTCCTTCCTCACCCCACCTCTCTCTCTTTCCTTCTCTCTCGCTCGCTCTCTCTTTCTATCTCCATTCCACCCTTCTTTCGTCTTTTCTCACCTTACAGTTTTACTTTATCCCTACATTCTGTGACTCTTCTTGCTCCGCTCCGCCTCTCTGTTTCCTCCCGTCACTCTGCAGTCTTCCCTTGCCTGTTTCTCTCTCACTTTGTATTTTTGTCTCCACTCTCTCTGTTTTTCCTCCTTTATTGTTGCCACCCACCTCCTTGCTCTCTCTCTCTCCCTCCCTCTCTCTGCCTCTCTCTCCACTGCTGTGACAGTGTGGTGAAGGCTGGTTATAATGTAGATGAGGCCGTGAAATGTAACAGTCTTAAAAAATGATGCTTAGAGAACCGTTACATCCAGTCCTGAAGTCAGTAGTTAGCTCTTTTTTATGTATGTATTTCATTATTTTTGTTTACACAGGTATATACAGGTATTTATATTTTACAAAAGTTCTTTACTAATTGTATAGTGGCATTTTCCAGTAATTCCAGCTGTGCCTTAAAGCTGCCATGTCAACCACTTCACTTGTCGGTGGCTCTTGTACCTTGATGTCAGTAACCTACACACAGCGCATACATGTTTACCAAAGGCCAAAATGAAACCAAAGGCCAAAAAGATTAAAGAGGAAAAAGATGTAACATGGCACTGATTCTTGGGAATTTGAACAGGTTTTAATATTGAAAAAAAAAAGTGCGTTAAATTACAAAATCTGAAGGTATATCATTATAGGCCAAGGTCTTGGCTGTTCAGCAATGTACCGGTGCAACCTCCTCTTTTTGCATTTTTTTCATAAAATAGGTTTTTCCAGTTATTAGGCTACTTTGTTTTTGTCAACACCGTCACCGTAATGTTTTTTTTTTTTTTATTTGAAAAACATATTTTTGTATTAAAGAGACTAATACTTTATTAACTCAACAGCACCAAAGACACATATTGTAAGCATATTCATTTCAAACCAATATAACTGCCTCTGACGGTGGTGACACTAATCTGACGGTGGTGACAGTGGCCTCATTACAACATACATTTCAAAATTTATACCACTCAAGTCAATGGCTTCTTGCTTAACAACTTTATTTAACTATTTGGTACAAAAAATAAGAATCCTGAGCTCTGTTATAAGCATTTTTCAGACTTCAGTCATCACCGTCACACAGAAAACCTGACGGTGGTGACGTCTGACGGTGGTGACAAAAACCTGCTCTTTCACATGATCAGCCTGAGTTGTTCACATTAGCCAGCTTGTTTTCGCCCTGTTGCTACCTGCATCAGACCTCTTCTTAAAAAGTATACATTTATTCCATAATCTAATTTAATATTTTTTATACAAAAGTGACGGTGTTGACATGTTATGGTTGTGACAGTAGCAGTGTCCAAAAATATGAAGAGATTTAAGAGAAAATAGAAAACGTCCAGGAGCCTGAGTGGTCTTGAAGCATGCAGTAGAGCTGAAGGTTTGAAAAGGGCTCCTCAGGAATGTAAGCGACCTTGTAGTTTTTTTATTATTATTTTTTAAATATATATCTGACGGTGGTGACGAATATCTGGGGCACATTTTGAGAAACCACAAAATAATAGTAAATATTGTTCAAAACCCATCGTTTGTAGTTTTTAATACATATTATGATGTACTCTTTCATGTGGTAAAGATATTATTCAATGAAATTATTACTTTTTGTTGTTTTAATCAAGTTGAAATGATTATCTCCTATCCGAGGACAGCTGGTTTTGTAGGCCATGGGCCAACATATAATCATTAAATTAATACAAATTAAAAATAAACCTATAAAAGAACCTTACAAATGTGCAAAGGACCCCCTGATTATGCCCTTGATTCTTTTTATTCATTAAAATGTTGTAAATTTCCAGCAGAAATAGCATTTTTCTTAGTGGGACATGATTTATCCAAATTCTCAAGAATCAGTGATGGATGAGCTGAGTTTTGTCAGGCTGCTCGCTGCTGTTGGATTTCACCCTGGAGTGCTGAGCTTCCTGTGGGACCAGGTGAAGGGATTTCCAACACATCTGCTAGGTGGCATGATATGTTCTTCTCAGTTACAGCCCTGCTTTGTCATTTCAGGCTGGTATTGGGTGTTTCTCTCGTCATAGAAAATTAATGATCCTCCAACCACTTGCTCTTTGTGTTGCTGGCAGTGTGTGTTTGTTTGCTATTTTTGCTACAAAGCCAAGAAACACCAGCTGCCTGAGCAATGAAACTGAGAAAAGACATCAAATTCAAATTTTATTTCTTGTCCCACAAAAACAACTGCAGGTTCAGAAGTGGGTAGCATGTGTTATTATTCATTCATTTATTTATCTTTATCTTCCACCTAAAACACACAACACTGCTGTTTGCCTTACTTACTTAACACACAGCATAACACAGTGTATCTCTCTCTTACACATCTACACACTCTCAAGCAAGTAAATGCACCTTGACACTGGCATTGACAAACGACGAGTGCACACACTCTCTCACACACACAGTCTCTGCTGCATACACACAACATGATGCTGATGTTGACAAGTGGCACACACACAGACACACACATAGATACACACACATAGCCATATACACAATGTGTCTCCCCTCCACACAGACACACACACGGACGCTGACAGTGACACTGACAGATGGCAGGTCGTCGGATTGAATGCGGCGACAGAGGCGCCACTTTGTGTGTCATTTCCGTGGTGCGGGGCGTTGCCCGGGGAAACCATCTCACAGCTGAACCTGAGATTGAGTTTCTCCTTCGCAAGTCTGACAGATAACAAGACCCTGGCAATCAAACCCTGACAGTATCAAACACAAGGCCATCAGTCAGAGCTGACAGCCACTGGCAGAGAGCGACAGGGGCCACATAATCTATACAAGGAGATAAGGACACAGGAGATGGAACAGGAGTTAGGAGACAAAGAGGTTGGAGCCGAGGGAAAAGGACACATGAAGGTGTCACATCACATGTTAAGTTGGAAGATGAAAAATAATCAGAGTATTGACAGAGGTGTGGGCATTGGCATTTAGCCAGTGAGTAACTTCCTAACCAGAGCTTGCTTTGAACTGTAAATAAACTTTATGAGATAACAACTATAGCAGAGGATGTGATGTCAGTGTCAACTGCTTCAATGCCAAGCTTGTTAGTGCTAGCAATTTTTTCATCTCCCTTATTGCAGCCTAAAACGAAAACCAAAGATACAAAGCAAAGCACATTCATTAGCTTCAGACTGTGTTTGATTTAGCATTTGGTTTTGTAAATGTGGTTTCTTGTGGAAAGGTGATGGAAGTGGCAGCTCTGAATGACAGCCTATGTCAGGGCAATGCCAGGCCTGTGGGAAAACTGTGTCAGGGCTATGCTGTGTTCCTGCTCACAGCTGGTAGCTGTGATGCACTAATAGAGTATTTTGGGCGAGCATACAGCGGGTGACAGCTACAATAATGGTTGTGCATGAGGGAACAGCAGCATGACACACTGTGTGCTGATAGCATGTTTTCTTTTGTGCATGTGTATTCTTGCACTTGAGTCTGTGTGAGCACTGAAAGGCCTCATTAGTGCAGCATCATTACACACCAGCTTCAGCATTGGCCTTCTACTCATGTTGTACATGGGCAGGCCTGAGACATGACTGTCAGTCAAGACACTGATTCTCTACACAGTCATCTCACATGAGTAGCAGTGATGTGTTTGTCTGTGTAGGTGGTCTGTAAATGCATTTTTGTGTGTGTGTGTGTGTGTGAGTGAACCAAGGAATCATCTGACAACAGTCATGTGTCTGTTGATTATGAGCTGTTTAGTATAAAGTAGGCTTACTGATGTCCAGCTGGCAGAGCTTCATGTAAAGCTGATGTTTGAGGAAAGAGTTTACTGAGGCTTTCCCAGGACTGGAAGCACCAGTGTCGAGCTTCTCCACTTTCAGATGTCCAGTACTAGTACTCAAATCTGGGACACAAGTGAAATGGCATCGTCCCACAGCTAGAATTTCAAGAGAAACCGTATATCAAGATTGACCACAGCATTTTGATGTGTGTATGAACATAGCCATCTCTTCTGGCATATGCACGCCTAATGGAGACAGAGGTTCAGCCTGACAGGAGCTAAGGTTTCTGCACTGATAAATCACAACTGTATATTGTTTAGGAAATGTGTCTGTCACTCATTTGAATCTTAAAGCAAAAAATCAGGCGATCAAAATGTTTAAAATTCTTAGTTGTATTACGCAGTAAAGAGGCCTGAATCAAGATAACAACTCTTGAAACCAACATGCTGCAAAAGAACATCCAAACAATCATTTCATCTCATCATTTGTTCTCCAAGCCTTTTTTTTTTTTCCAAAAATAAGTGAAAAACAATGTTACGAAGATCATTTCACCTCCTCTTTACAGTCCCCTGCACCTTGATTCAAAAAGCTTCTTGAATCAAGTGCCATTAAGTCACAATAAGTAGAGTGATGAGCCTCACTGTGACCTGTTGTCACTTGTTTGTGAAATTGTCTCAGCCCACAGGCAGATTTAGGGAGTCAAACCAAATTGAAATGACTTGTTGAGATCGTTTTCAGCAGCGCAGCTACCAAGTCTGTCAGTGCAGTGACTTTGAACACTTGAAGATAACTTTGTGTGAGGTGTAATTTTAAAAAAAAAACTCCGAGCAATGTTGAAGCAGTTGCTGGTGGATCATTTCATTTTACATGTCAAACCAGCAGCACAGGCTCCAGCTGTGTGTTTACAACCCAGAAGTGAGAAGCATGAAAGACCTCACCAGTATGGATGGAAATGATGGGATGTGAGCAGCAAACTGGACACTCTCGGCCTCCCCCCTCTCACATGTGTCTGGATAAAGGACTTCCTCACCAACCGGCTCCAGACTGTGAGACTCGGCCCCCACCACTCCTCCATGTGGACGCTGAGCACCGGCTCCCCACGGGGCTGCGTTCTGAGCCCCCTCCTGTACTGTCTCTGCACCCACGACTGCCGTCCGGCCCACAACAACAACCTCATCGTCAAGTTCGCTGACGACACCACAGTGGTCGGACTCATCTCAGGGGGAGACGAGACAGCCTACAGAGAGGAGGTCCTGAAGTTGGCAGCCTGGTGTTCAGAAAACAACCTGGTTCTGAACACCAAGAAAACCAAGGAGATCATTGTCAACTTGAGGAAGCTCAGCACCGACCCAGCCCCCCCTCTACATCAACGGCGAGTGTGTGGAGAGGGTCCACACCTTCTGGTTCCTCAGCGTCCTCATCTCCTCCGACATCTCCTGGACAGACAACACCACGGTGATCATCAAGAAGGCACAGCAGCGGCTTCACCTCCTGAGGGTCCTCAAGAAGCACAACCTGACCCCCACCCTGCTGCTGACCTTCTATCGCTCATCTATTGAGAGCCTACTGACCTACTGCATCACAGTGTGGTACGGCAGCTGCACCATGGCAGACAGGGAGAGGCTGCAGAGAGTGGGAAAGGCAGCCCAGAAGATCATCGGCTGTCCTCTCCCGTCCCTGATGGACATCCACACCTCCCGCTGCCTCAGTAGAGCAACAAATATCGTCAAGGACAACTCCCACCCTGGTTCTGACCTGTTTGACCTGCTGCCCTCAGGGAGGCGCTACAGGTGCATCAGAACCAAAACAAACAGACTCAGGAACAGTTTCTTCCCAAAAGCCATCACCACTCTGAACTCACACATGCACTGACATCACAGTCCAACCCCCCCAACCCCCCAGACTACCTCACAACCACCTACTGTGAAACACTATTTAAATGTGCAATATCACCACTGACCATGCTGTGCAATATTTTTTTTAAAAATTCATACTGTATATATAACTTCATAGTGTATATATAACTTATTTTACTTATTTTATCTAATGTTACTTACATTTATTTATATTGAAATCTATCTTTTTATTTTGTTTATTATTCCATGTTTGCACTGAAGGAGCTGCTCTTAATCTCATTGTACATGTGTATAGTGACAATAAAGGCATTCTATTCTATTCTATTCTGATGGGCTAGGTGATTTGCTGTTGCTTGGGGCCTCCCATACACAGTGAAATCTCTGTTAATACTACCATCCATAATCTGACTGAATGCACAGCTCATTATAATAATCCCTCTTTAACATGGGCACAGACAACTCCCAGCATTTCTGTCTGCCTGCATATGTGTGCTGTGTGTCTGTGTCTGTGTGTGTGTGCCGTTTAAACATGAGAAGAGGCAGCATTCAGTAATGGCAAGTGGCTGAGCAGTAGACATTTTCTGAGAGCAAAAGAGAGAGAAGACGAAAAAGAAGTAACGCTGATGAGAAGACAGGCAGAAGATGAGAAAGTGCAAGAGTAGGAGTGACGGAAAATAGACAAAATGAGGCTAAGAAAGGAAGACGAAGAGAAATGATGGGAAAGTTGTGAGCCGCAGAGGATAATACGCTGACTTCTGTCTGTCACCTCGGTGTCTGTTCCCGTGCTACCACTTGCGTTTCAAACTCTATAATTGGAGGAGTGATTTTCCCATCTCTAATGTCTCTCTGTCTCACTTTCTTCTTTTACCTCTATCTGTCTTTTAATGACATTTCAAGGTTCATGAAACTTGACGCTCGAATCACAGCGTAAAGTTTCATTGCAAGTACGAAAACGAAAAAAGAAAAAAAAAAAAAAAACTGCAGGTTTTTTTTTTTTTTCTGCCATGGCAGCAATATAGCGAAGCATCCCTCCGAGGCTTTTGATGTCCTTGAAGTTTACCAGACGCAGATTTAGCCTCCTTAAGAGCGAGACACCTTGAAACTCTTCTCTCCTTCCATGGCATAATTGTAGTGTTCACCCCCACACTCTTTTCCTGACATGAAAAACAGAAAGCGGCAGCACAGGTCTCAGCTCTGTGCGCTCCATGCTAACACAGTCACAGCAGGATGTCACAGCCTCGCTCCTCAAACCCTGCTCACAGCACCAATGGCTGCTTCTCTGTAATTAGAAGTGGCACTTGCCAGACGCTTGTGTAACAGGGTCAAAAAATTCTCACTCCTGAGATATAAATATGGTTTATTGTCTCAACAATACCCTGATAGTCATGTTGCACCACCGATCGTTTTTTTTTTTTTTTTGTATAGAAATTGAGTTGGGGAAACGTCTCAAATTTTCTTTTTTATCTTGGGAGCAAATATTGAAATGATCTTTTTGAATATTTTAGATTTGGAATTGGGAGAAATATAATGATAATTGTGGCTCTTTGAAAAGCCCTTCATAGTACAGCTCACAGTTGCAAAAAGTTAGTAAAAGCCAAACCAAGGTAACCTCCACACTGTTAGACAAAAAGAAAAACGAAACAAAACAAGTTTTAGCAAAAGAAAAATGAGAAATCTCAGTATATAAAGAGACAGTAAGCTCATCAGACATCAGAACGTTTTAAAATACCACATCACACATATTTGAAAATGAAGAGCAAGAGAAACAAGACAATCTACCTGCATATCTTCATATATCCTCAATTGAAGTTCCTCCTGCACTTAATGTCTAACAACATCCATGATTCATGATTCACAATCCATGACTGTTTATTGATTCATCTGGGAGATGAATCAATAAACAGTTACAGACCCTCTCATGTATACTGTTACATGTGATCCTCTGGGGGAATAATGTAGGCCTCATTGTTTTCAGTTCCAGTTCCACATCCATTGTTTTGTTTTGTTGTTGTTTGTTGTTGTTTTGTTGTTGTTTTTTGTTTTTTTGGTCCCTGTCATTTTCTTGTGGTAGTTGTCATGCTAATATATTTACTTTATATTTAATTATGGCAGATCTTTTGCTGATTTTATATTTTACCATGGCTGAATAAGTTTAAATATCAATGGTATTGTCTCAAAATAGATAACCATAAACCTCTGAAGCTTTTGTTGGTTCAGATTGATTCAAACAAATTGATTTGGTGTTGTCCATCAGTGATTTCCAGTGCTAGCCCTCGAGCTAACTTTGAGCCTTCTGATCTGTAATCTGCTTAGTAAACCTGAGGCTCTGCAGCCTTTCTCACACCTGTCCAAACTCCCAGCTAATCCAGCGCCTCACATCAGTGGGATGATCTGCTGCTAAAGCTGCTGTTGTGGTAGCAGTGGGTCATGCTAAGGCTGATGCTAATCCCTGGCTGTCTAGCATGGGGCCGGGCTAATGCTAGTGCTCATCTATTGTTGTTTAGTATGGGGTCAAGCTAATGCTAATCTTGTGCTGTGTAGCTCAGGGTCAAACTATTGCTAATTCTAATCTCTTAGCCAGTAGCACTGACTCGTGCTAAGGCTAATCCCCTTTTGTGTAATGTCTGACCATGCTAATGTTAATCCCCCCTGTTGTGCTAATGCTAATCCAGCTGTCAGTCAGAGAAGTGCTGACAGACAGACAAGCTGTTTCCCCCTAAACACCTGTCTGCTGGCTCCTCTGATTCCTCATTCACTTTGAATAGTTCAGTACCTGTTCCTATAGGTTCTACTGCACACAGGCCACCAGTCTCCCTCTCCCCCTCTGTCCCCCTCTGTCCCCTAGCAGCAGAGAGTGCAGGGACACAGTTGTTTAGTTGACTATGTCAGTCTAGTCCAGGGGTTCTTAACATTTTTGACCTTGGGGCCCAAGTTTTCCAGTACAGTGTGGCCCGGGGCCCATTCAGATATTAACACGTTTAATTGATCTTACTCTTGGATGAATTTGTATTCAATAACTAAATCAAATCCACTTGCAATTACTAAGATAAAACTTTGTCAAATAGATTACATGGGACAATGTGATCATCACAAAAACATTTAAGAACAAGTTTAAAGGCTCAAGTCACAGCAAAAAGGAGGGACTCTAAAAAAAAGAAAAATTAGAAATTTGATGAATAAAATTATGTGGTGATAAAGTAAATACATTCAAAATAACAAAAGTTTCCAATTAAACAAAAAAATAAGACCAAATAGAATTGAAATAAAGTGCAGATGAAACTATATCTTCTAATCTCCAAGTTTAAAATTAAATAAATAAATAAATGCTGTACACTTTTTCAGGGTTTTATTTTAACTGTTGATATCCCTGGCATGATGTATTTGTGGTTTTGAGGACCTGTGGTCTGCTAAATATAGTTTTACAGCTCCTCTCTCTTGCCTTTCTGTGCAATAAGTCCAGTGGTGAAATTCCTCACTACTAAATATTCCACAATCAGCTGTTAGTGGTACTATAACAAAGTGGAAGCGATTAGGAACGACAGCAACTCAGTCACATAGTGGTAGGCCACGTAAAATCACAAATGTTGGTGGTTTTGATGTCTTATAATAATTGACTGATGATCACCATAGCTAACTCAGTGTTCTTATTACTGTCTCATCATTGCTCCCTTTTCCTCAAAGAAAATCCAGAGAATTTCCATTCAGGGTTATTTCAGAATATTGTTTTTATTTTTATTTGTTTATTCATTTATTTTTTGACACATATCATCACTTCTAAAGGAGTTTCATATTTTCATGTTCTCCTCAAGTACCTGCTGTTTATTTGATTCATTTGGCCACACAGCTTCCTGTCAAAGCTACAATTCCCTGCATTCTGGTGTAATTTCAAGAACAGATTAGGACCTGTCTGATGAACAAAACCTCTTGAAGTTTCTCTGCCATGATTCAACACACTTACACTCTCTCTTCCTACTTCCTCCAGACATTCTGTCTTCACACACACACACACACACACACACACACACACACACACACACACACACACACACACACACACACACACACACACACACACTAGGGTGTGGATCCCCAGCCTGAGCCCGTCAGGACCTGTTGGGACCCAGTGGGTCAGGCCGGGCTTGGACAAAACTTTAGAAACGATGTAGTGAAGTTGCACAGTACAGACAGTAATTGGGAACTTCCCGTGGTGGAGTTTACCTGACCACACTGAAGGCAACACGTGGGCTTTTTAGGCGATAAATGTAGCTAGCGATGGAGGACAAGCAAAATCTGGGGCTCAGGTTGGGTTTGGACACAAAAAAAAATTATGCCTGTCGGGCTCGCTTGCTATGCTCTCAGGCTCAGGTCGGGTTTGCAGTCTAACACACACACACCCACACACACACACACACACACACACACACACACACACACACACACACACACACACACACACACACAGTCTCTCTCTCCCTCTCCCTCTCTCTCTCTCTCACACACACAGACACACACACCCTCCTACTCAACACCTCTGTTCCTCTCTTCCTATGTGACAACATGTTCTTCTCCAGAGCTATCAGAATTCAACTCCCATTTTATATTTGTTTTTTCTTTTCTTCCTACAATTTTCCATCATGCTTTGTTCTGGTCTCTTTTAAACACTGTTATTCAAATAAATGGTGCCTTTTAATTTTGCCCTTTATTATTGTTTCGTTCATTTTTTCTAGTGTTCTGAAATGAAAATTATTAGACACTTTTTCTTTCAGCTACAAAAATGACTGTTTCTTGTCTTTTTTTTTCTTGAAGTGACATATTTTATCATTTTATTATTACAGCACTTTATGTTTCTTTGGGTTCAATTTTGTTATGACTGTCCAAACCAAAGTCAACAAAAAGTTACCATACAACAAGAGTCAAAGTTAAAGCTAAATTCCCTCAAATTTCCAAGTTCATTAGAGAACAGAATCTTAAATGAAATCTATTAAACAATACACACTACCTCCCACACTACCTCCTGCTATTAAACTCAGGTGAGCACTCACCCACACTCCTCCTGTCACATTAAACTTTTAGGCCAGTTGCTCCCTCAGGCACTCTTCCACTGTTTTATATCATTAATCTTCAAAGTTTGATACATTCCAGGAGATATTTCGTGATGAAGTGTTGGAATTCACTTCTTTACTTCTACTTATGTCCACTTTCTCTCAACCTGCCTCATCTACTTGCACTTCAGTCACTGATATCCTGCCGTTCGCAGGATACCTTGAAACAGTAACCAGAAATAGGGCTTGAACAAATTTCATTCCACTGTTGGATTATAAGTGGGGGAAAATAGGGCACCTCAGTTTCTCTTCTACCATTAAAAGTGACTGAGGCTCATTTTTTGAGCAGCATATTTGAAGTATATCAGATCTCAGTGTTGTGGTATGTTTTAGTCACACTTTCATTCAGTTTTTTTTCGTTTGTTTGTTTGTTTTTAAATATATATATATATTTTTTTTTACCAGCATTTCATTCTGGTCTGTGTGCTTCTCCTCTCTGTCCTCTTCTGCAAAGGAAATCTCTCTGTACGGTTGTTGAACTACAGTGAAAAATGGTGGCCTTGCTCTGTGAGTGTGGGGGACTGACAACAGAACTTGACATTGTCCACTGGTGTCTTAGATCATTAAAATATTTTCTGCTATAAAAGTAACAAAAATGTCATCTATTTTTGACTAGTTACTAACCAGAACAAGAAAAATACACCAAACAACAAAATGATCCAAGAATTTCAAGGTGTGACACAAATAGTGGTTGATTATTAAAATGTTTTCAGGTGGATTTTTACTTTTGGTACACCTTGATTATTATTATGTGCTTCACAATCAATTTCCCCACCCAGATTTTCCCAGCAAATCAGCCAATCAGCCTCTCTCCCACTCCCAGCCTTGCCTAGTCCACAATATCTCAGTTGAGAATTTATTGTAAAGGTTGAGGATTGAGTATCAGTCATTATAATATGAATCCCAGTCTGAATTCATGTTAAAAACTAAATAACCTTTCAGTATATCCAGGGGCAGTCTGCACCTGTGTGTTCCAATACTAACACTGACGAGATGAGGATTTGCTTACCTTGACATTTATTTCCTGCTGAGGAGCTTTGAAGAAGGGAAAGTGAGACAAAGCAGAGAGCAAAGCGGCACCAGAGGGAGGGCAAGAGAAACAAGGGGAGGGAAAGGAGAGATTGGGGGGTGAAGTGACAGGAGGGACAGAAAACAGGCATTAGGAATGCTAATGAATTAATGATGCAACATGTTGACATTTCTCTCTCTCATCTTTCTGTCCCCACATTCATTTTCTGTTTCCCTCTTCTGCCTCCTCCACCCTTCTCTTTCTCTGTTTCTCTCCATTCCTCCAGGTAGGAGGGTGTCCTTGTTAACTTGTCATCCCGTTGTAACCCTGAGGCCAGTGATGTGACTGGAATGTGAATTCACAAAGGACTGGTATTACCTGAGGACTTCCCACTCTGCTAAGAAAGTCAGGTAGGTCATTTGTAATGGAATTTTTAATGCGCTAATTCTTGATGTGGTCCGTTTATATATGACATAATTACAAATGGTGACCAGCAGAGTGGGAAATTACCACCAGCCAAATGCAAAATGGGAACTATTTGACTGGGGGCTAGCGAGTTTGCTTCCTACCTGGTAGTTTTGTAAGTAACCAACCACCATATGGCACAGTCTCATAGAGAAAAGGCTTAATTGGCCGGTAGGATAGTGGGAAAAATGGTGATTGATTAGATAATTAAGGCTGGTGAAATAATCCAAATGACTGGCAAATGGTTGGTGGATTTCCACTGTTACATAGTGAAAATAGCTGGTGATTGATTGGTTAATTATGCCTGGTGAAATAGAGGAAATGGTTGATGAAATGGTGGGAAAATCAGCCTGTAACCTAAGGAAAACATAGTTAGTGAAGGGTTACAGTATTTCAGTTGATAAAGTAGACAGAAAGAGCACTTAGTGTTTGCTGCTGAAAGTGGATATTGGGACATTGGCAGGGCAAGGCAGCTTTATTTATATAGGCACATTTCATACACAGAGACAATTCAAAGTGCTTTACAGAATAATAGAAATGCAGTAATATCAACGGCTTTGAAGGAAAAATAGAAAGAGGCAGTTCAGCAGCAGTTTAATTACATGGCAGAATAAGCAGTGCAGAACATTAAAGTTTTACTGTAAGTTTAGATTTAAAAGTAATCAAAAGTGTTGGCTTGTTGAATGTCATCTGGGAGGTTATTCCAAGTCTGTGCTGCAAGTTAACAAAACATCGCTTCACTGTGTTTTATTCTAACACTTGGGACAGCCAGCAGACATGTCCCACATGACCTAAGAGGACTCCTTGAAGGTTTGCATGACACAACTATGTCAGGGAGGTATTGGGCCCAAACCCGCTGTGCAATTTGCAGATAGGAAGCAGTCTTGTCAAAACAATTTATTGACTGACTGTAACCATGGTGGGATTTTAGGACTGATGTAATGTGGTTGAGTTTCTTAGTTTTTGTTGGAGTGCCAGACAGAACTGGCGAAGAGCGTTTTGAAAGTCCTGAGAACAAACCATTGCAGTGGTCTAATGTACTGGAAACAAAGGCATGCTACCAATCCTCTGACTCTCGCAGCATTTTTAGATGGTAATAAGATGACAAGCTTACTGGTTTGATGTGGCTATTAAAATTTAATTTGGAAGAAATTGACAGTATTTGTATTTATAAACACATGATGCACTCGACACATAAGATGATGCTATATAAATCAATATATTGACCCACTGATTTTAATCCCCTGCTCGCCATAACGAGCCCGCCTGCATGTGGTGGAACCAGCAAGCTCACGGACAGAGACAGACTGGGAGCTTTATTGATAAGTTCAGTTTATGAGGTTATGAGTAGTTTCTGCCTTTAGTGTCTTCTGCCTGTCTTTCTGCCTTAATCACTACAGGCTGTGTAAAATGACAATGCACCTCTGCTAAACTCACAGCACCCCATTTGAAACCACTGAGATATTTTCTCCTGCCCCAGTTGTTAGTGACACAGGTGATGCGCCATGTACTTTGAAATCGACCCCTTTCTGACCCGTGTCCAACCCATGACACTGAGCCAGTCGTCAATCCACCCTTTCAAACACAAAATCAGCGCTTGTTCCTGGAAACCAATGAACCAAAAAAATAAATATATAAATAAACCCCGATTGAACCCTCAGTGTAAAAGAGGTATCAGAGAGGGAATTAGACAGTAAAAACTCAAAGTGCTGTCCAGTGTCCAAAAACATGGACATTCAGGTATCTTACAGGTATCTTTACCAATGCTGATGCCTGTACCATGAGGTCACAATAGCAAAAGTTCATGTTCCAAAGTTCAGCCCACTGCTATATTTTGCTCTGGCTATTTTCTTATCTTCTTCTACTGAAGGGCTTTAGTTCAAAACATATAGTCGTTTTTAGGGGAAAAAAAAGTATCTGTATAAAACCCTGTGTTTCAGGCATTTAGCTAACATATCCAGAGTGACTCACAATGGGTGCCACAGTCAAAGCTGTGCAGAATAAGCTCCAGTTCTTGGAGCCCCTACATTACTAGCCACCAATAGGAGGAGGATAGTAAAGGTGAGAGCTGCAGTGCCCTGACAAAAGATGGAATGAATACAAACTGAACCAAAAGAGGCAAAACAGAGGACTGAGAAACTCCTCATTCTCTCAGGAGCCAAACCCACAACACTCAGTCAGGGTTCAAGTCGTGTTTTGGCTTTCAGAGGGGCTCAGGTGGTGAAGCCACCAGTGAGATGACGTTCATGTGGGAACAGCAAACTAAAGATGGTCAAAGAGCACACAAAACGTCTGTGGGCAAAAATAACACAGCAGATGACATATGGTGCACAAGATGCTCCCCATACCACCTTAAGGTGCTTGTAGAGAGTGGGCGTTTGCTGCTCTTTCTAGTGGCCTAGAAAGATGCCTTGTTTTCTTCAGCAGTTGCACACTTATCTCAGAGAGTATACATATTACAGTGCTGTGTCAATTTCAAAATTTCAAATAGATTTTTTAAAAAAAATAAAAAGATTCTTTTAATTGTTTATATTTTTTACTTTTAAATTTACATTAATACTTATAATTTTAAAACAGTTTCTGTTTTTCTATTTTATTTTTTTGTAAATTTCTGTTTTCTTATAATTTTAAAACATTTTCTATTTTTCTATTTTATTTTTTGTAAATTTCTGTTTTCTTATTTTTGCACTATACAGATTTTTTTTTGCTTAATTTTAAAATATTTTATTTACTTTTTTAAAAAATATTTTTTAACATATTCTTTTGTAGTGACTGAACCTTCCAAAAGAAAGAAAGAAAGAAAGAAAGAAAGAAAAGAATAGAAAAGAAAAGAAAATGACATTGTCATGGGCCAAAGTGGCACTCGCTGAATATTTTTTAAGTTAAAGTTAGGTTTAATCGAGTCTAAGTGGACTATTGGCAAATTTTTTAAATTTTTTATTTAATTTTAATTTGTTTTATTCTGTTTTATAGTACTGTGTTTATGTATTTTTAGTATTTTATTTTATTTTATTTTTTTGTATTTTTAGTATTTATTTTATTTATTGTAATTATTGCTATCATCTGTGCTGCTTTTAATCTGTACAGCACTTTGGTCAACCCCGGTTGTTTTAAATGTGCTCTATAAATAAAGTTTGAGTTGAGTTGAGTTGAGTTGAGTTTCAGAATATTAATATGCTTCCAGCTGTGGCAGCTGCAGTACCAGGGGAAGAGAAGGTGTGTCAGCCATCTTTTTATGCATGGCAGTTTGCCGTTGCTGCCTGTGCTGCAGGAAGATGAACTTCCTGCTTTTGCGCCTCTCTTCAGTTAGAAAGTGTTTTCACCTCAAAGTCAAACTGCAGAATGACACTGATGTAGAAGGATCTACATCAGGGGGGTCAGACTTGTTTTAGGCAGCCGTTCAAAGGAAACCTCACAAGGGCCACAATATTTTTGCTAACATCAGTCGACACATGGATTTTTTAGGCAGCGTTCTGATTTATAATTTTAAATCAATCAATTTTTCACTGACAAGTCAATGAGAAACTGCATGTTGACTCATGAAAAAAACACATAATGTTGAATTACATAAAGCAGCAGAGAGAAATACAACAAATATACAGCAGGCAGGTTTGCCATTTACCTCCCAGAAGAAAATACTCATCTGTCTGTCTTTTCTGAAATATTCTACATTCCAAGGTGGCCTTTCACTTTCTGACAGCAGCTTTGCTAAACTAACAGCAGCAGCTAGCCTGCTGGGTTTAACTTGTGGCCAGTGGATAGTTTGTAGTGCTAGGTCTAATTCATTTATCATGTATTTATCAATTTATCATAGACACTTCTTTTTTCTTATTATACATAATTGATAACAATTGGATGCAAATATTCCAATTTTTAAAAATTCGATTTGGTTTAAAAATAATTTGATAGCAGGTCTGATTTGGCTTACGGGCTGTATTACTGACATCTCTGATCTAAATAAAAATTCAAGAAGGGCTTGCACTTTTGTGTATGGTTTGTGGGAAAGCCTGTTTCTCCCCTCTCTTTAGGTTTTGTTAGGATGTCACACATACACGGGGCATCACTTGTAATGGCAGCAGTGTTTTTCCTCCATCCCCCGAGTTAAAACAGAACATCAGCATGTCGGTGCAGCAGAGCCTGCGGTTTGCAGCCGCTCTGTTTACTCTGCACCATGACTGAATCCTTCTGCTGTGTGGGTGGTCCTGATGGGAATGACCATGGTGGTTTTACTGCCTCAGTCTGTCCCAAGGGGCCCACTCTGTTTCCTGGTTGGACGGCTGCATAATGTGTTTAATATTCAGGGAGAACCTGGGCTGAGGCTCGGGCTCTGTGAAATGACGACGTTGATGATCACACATCAGGACAATGCACAGCATGTTCCCCACAGACAGTCCCTCTGCTGCTCTGTCTCTCAATCATTTCATCTCTGTCCCACACACACACACACACACACACACACACACACATGCACAGAACCATGCTAGCTGTTAAACTTTAATTGTGTGCCATTCCTTCTGAGAATAGACCAGGGTGAGCACTGCACCCCTAAGGAGCTAGGATGGAGTTTGTGTGTGTGTGTGTGTGTGTGTGTGAGTGAGAGTGAGAGAGAGAGATTCTCTGTTCCCTCTGTAATTTCCATCTGATTAGTGCAGAACAGGGAAGATGAAGGGAAGAGGTCCACTCTCAGCCAATCACTGAAGGAGGGTGTGTGTGTGTGTGTGTGTGTGTGTGTGTGTGTGTGTGTCGAGGGCGATTGCGTCCTCTTAGAGCCACTCATTGAGTATTCCAGACTGTTTTCAATTTTCTACACTATTTGCTACATCCATTTATTCAAAGCACCTTAAAGTCCCACATGACTGTACAGTTTCAGTGGGAATGGAACCACTCTGCCTGGAATTTGACACACTTGTACACCTAAAGTAGGTAGGTAGATAGGTAGATAGATAGATAGATAGATAGATAGATATTCTCTCTATGCTGACTCACCTAACACTATTCTTCTTTTCACTGAAAAAAAATCCATTTTACCAAATCTTTTAAATATTATATTCAGTGAAAAATCTATGAGTGGGATTAGATAATCCCTCTTGTTTCCAATTCAGTTTCTCTTGTTTCAGGAATTTTCTCTTGGAACAAATAAAAACATGTTGAAACAAGACAGAATAAGTCAGATCAGCCCACTGGGATCAGGAAAATGGCACTTGATTCAAGCAAATTCTAGAAACAAGTTGATTATTGTCAGAAACAAGTGGGATTATCTCATCCCACTGGCAGATTTTTTTTTTTTTTTTTTTACCTTGTGTGAAGAAAAACAGGTTTTGAACAGTGAAAATGAGGCTGAATGACTTGTTAAGATGGAGATTTGTTTACTGTGTTGCTGTTGTGTTCGTATCATTAGATTTTACACTTGGCGTCATGTTCCCTTATGCCTAAAGTTGTGAGTATTTGTGGTTGTAAAATACAGCAGTGTACAGTGTGAGCAGCAATGTACTACCACATTTGCAGGTGGCCCATATGTGCTTGCTTTCCTTGAGGCTACAAAATGACCTTCACAAAGTGTTATAGCCCAGGAAAAGTGGTGCATCAGGAGAAGTGGAGCTGAGTTCGACTTGTTGCAGATCTCACATGAAAGAGGCTCTGTATCCTGTGTGAAGTGCAGTCAAATGCTCACTCATCTCAAACTCAGTTGCTTTTTTTGCCCGTTTCCCACTGAGCCTATTACCGCCTTCCATTTTGTCCCAGTTCTCCATGTTTGACTTGTCTTAGGAAGTGTAATTGCTGATAATACAGCTTTTACATAATTTGTAGTGTAGCCCACGGCTGTTTTGGCCCTTAAAAAATAAAAGGATGGGCAAGTTTTTGAATGGCACAGACGTTTTAGATTCTGGGGTCTGCAGTGCCTTGCCTTGGTTAGGATTTGAGCTGTTTTTTTTTGTTTTTTTTTGTCTTTATGGATGTTACAGAAATCTAAGGCTAAACTAGGCACACATCATGTATTTAAAAGCTCATTTAAAGGTTATTGTCAGAATTAGCAGTTTAGTAGTGATTTTGTGCTCATGCCTGTCAAGCAGGGTAGGAATTACACAGTTTTAGGGGCAAGGCCATTTGGCCTTTGGTGTTGCAACTTTTTTGAGGGCATTAAGACCACATGCCAGGGCACCAAGGCCATTGAGTAAAATGCTTTGACTTTTAACCTATACTATGAATGAAAATCATGACTTCATACAATTAAAAAAAAAAAAAAAAACTCATACAAAATACAATGCGATTACACAACTATTACCAACAAAATAAAATGTATAATCAAAATGTATCCATACTGTGGGCATTTCGCTCTCAAAATATCAAAGTTTTTTGCTGGTTTTCTCTCCGTTTCAGTGGAAACACATGAGATCTTTTAATAAACTCCCCCAATTTAACGTCAGCTCCGATTAATGTGGCTAAGCAGCAAAAGTAAGGACAGTAAGCAGTCACATTAAGGCTGAACAGAGTTATAGAATCACCTTTTCAGGCTGTTATCAATTTACCTCTGAAATAAAGACCACAGTTTTCACAGATGTGTTGATTTATTAAATGTTCATTTCAATGTACAGATGCAAACAAATTGACGAATTAATTAAATCAATGGCCTATGATTAATAGGCTAATTAATAACTGATAACTGAACATTAACACATTAATAACAAGTACTGTCCGTGGTGCTGAATCTGCCTCAGCAGATTTTCCTTGGAATCTTCGTGGATCTTGTTTAGCTCTTCTTTCCTTACAGGTGAGAAATCAGCTGTTTGCCCGGTGTTTGTCAGGTAGTCTTGTAGACATTTGACGGCCCAAGACGTTGACCAGCTTCATTTCCTGACCTCTCCAGCTGATCCAGTGGAGTGTGGAGTGAAGTGCGGAGCCTGTCACAACAATAGCTGCCTGACGCTGTTAGCCGTTGCGCTAGACTTTTTCCACTTTCTTTTTCTTTTGCGTCTTGTGGCCCGGCCCACTGGTGAAATCCCCGGTTTCCCCATACGCCAGTCCGCCCTTGTTGCGCTCGCATGCAAAACATTGCTTTGCTTTAAAGTCACCGACCTGAGCGGAAATTCAATTCATTTTCGGTCGGGATTCGCTTTTTTTCACCTCGGGATTTTCTTGCATTCATAACCTTGAGAGATTGACTCCTTTGGGCACACCGGCCAAATTGGCCGCGAGGGATACAAATATTTTCAGGGCACTACGGCCAAAGCAAGGGGCAACTACGGCCATGGCCGTCATGGCCGTGGTATAATTCCCACCCTGCTGTCAAGTGTCAATCATTTTGGCAAGTTGTAACGGTACGACTGGGATGCTTGGGGTGCCAGTTAGGTCAGCGCCTAGCAATACGTCATCAGGGTGTGAGTCAGTATTTTTTTTGCCAATTAGTCAACTGTACATAAGGTTCAAAAAAATGAGGAAAAGTAACAAAACCCCTTTCTTGAACCCATAAAAGCACCTAACCAAAGCCAACAGATCCAAACAACTCAATAACACAAGGAGTTTTCAGTTCAAATTAAATGTATTGAAGCAAATCATAGGCAAGGAATCAACCAAGAAGTCAGCAACAGGAAAGGCAGCAACAGGAAAAAACAACAGAGAAAGCGATTGCCAGTCCCTTCCAGAAAAAAACAAAATCCAGTCTGCAGTTTCAACCCCCCAAAATTCCCAACACAAAGTCACCTTCTGTTAAACAGTTCAACTCAGTCCCATCTTCAAAAAATAAAGTAAATTCAACTGAGCTCATGGAGACAGTTCAATTTCAGTTCGTTGCAAAACTAAAATAGAGAAAAGAAGGTAAAAGGAAACAGAAATAAACCCCCAGATTTACCGGAGTTACAGTACCTCCCAATGAGTCCAGTCCAGTCCAGTTAAGTCCAAGTGATAACCTATCTTACAAAGTAACCCGTTATTGTAGTCTTTGGTGAGTCCTACAGTGCAGTATTGTCTACAATTATTGTTTATGCATTTTGTACCATTGTTCTTGCTGAGCCCTGGCATAAATTTGTTTCTGTAGTTCAGTTCCGGTGTTACTGTCATTGCGATGTTTGAGGTGAGACTTGTTTTGTTTGAGGTGAGACATTTCACCAAGCCTCTGAGGGATTCTTTAGCTCATTTATCCCATAGTTCTTTTTTATTGCTCTCTTCCTTAAGTGGTTTTATCTTTGCATGGGGGTGCAAATACACTAAAGCTAAAGCTGTGAGGCTGTAGCTCTAACGGGAATGGAGGACTTCTCTCATCCACTTCCAGCTCTCTGGAGAGGCTGCACCAGTGGAGCAGAAAGCTACTCAAGCAAAGAGCAGATGTCATCGGGAGAGAGAGAGAGATGAAAATCACACAGTCATTACAAGACGTCAACATTCAGCATACCCTCTAAAGAGCCCTCTGTGCTGCTGGCCAAGCCAGGCTCTGACACTGACATGGGTAGGGGTTCAGTTCCTTCTTAAGCACTAACATCACCAGAAGATGTGCAGAGGCCAGTTTATTTTCCAAGATGTTTATCATGATTTTTTAAAGGATCTAGAGGCATGTACCCACGATGGATAGCACACTACATTTCAAAAATGTATGAAACTGTTCCTCTTTTCAGATTCCTTCTCTTAGATTTAACATCCAGAATGATGAAACCATCAGAGGCCTCACCATGCAGGCCCCCCACACTCCAAAAGTTCAAAGACCCTGGTCAAATGCTCAGTCAGGGATCTTCAGATTTGAACGTTGAACAGATTTTAACAGAATTTGAGGCTGTTTTCCTTGAACAATCCCTTAATCTATGGTTCAGCAACTCGAATATTACTTATATGAACTCTTATTCTAACTACTGCTTTTAGGGATATTTTGTTATTGCAAGAAACACTAAGATTACCCTAGGATTTTACAAGAATCCTCCAGAATCCTCCTTTTAGAATGCATATAGAGATGGAAACATTTAGGGTTGCAACTTCATATATTTGTATGTGGTATTTTTCTTTCTCAGTTGAACTTCCTGTGCATGAAAATGCACCAAATTTGGCACACAGCTGTGTTCCCGTATTCTTAAACTATGCCCGCTCAAGTTTGGGGCAAATAGTTCTGATGGTGGCAGGTCTGACCTTATTTACATTGGGATAAATCCCAGACCAAATAAACAATGCATAGTACCTGGTTCATTGTCCTTGTGATAAAATTTACTGTGGAGAGGGGGGAAAAACAGTAGGTGGCTTGTGTTTTGTTATTCAGAACTGACACATGGTGCCATGCAAGTTGCCAAGTAAACATACTGTGGATAGCAGTGATCTTAAGTTTAAGACATATGAAGATCATTAAAAAAAATCAATGATACATGCTCAAGCTCTGAAATTTGTGCTGGTACAAACAAGAGGAAGCTTTTGTATACTGACACTAAATGATCCACCACCAGTCCACCACCAGGTTTTTATGATGAAATTAGTCTAAGTAGTTTTACACACTTTGAACAAAAATCACTACAGAGTCAGAGAGTAGACCTTCATAAATTATTGTGGGGTTTTTCATTTAATCAAAAATATCTGACAGTAAATGGTACTGCACAGTGCCACCACAAATTCACGCTTGTTTGTACTTCAGTACTTGAGTACTCATACTCACTTGCTTAGTATACTTACTTAGAGATATTATTATGCATACCTCAACTTAGTTACATACTTGTGCTTAATTAGTGACTCACTGGCCAGCCCCATTCATAACAGCTTGCAGTCCTAGTTTTTCTTTGAGCTGGTAGCCCCACCCGAGGGAGCACGTTCCAAAAAAAGTTTAAAACTGTGTGTGGTGCACAGAAAGCAAAGTGATGAAAAAAATAGAGACAGAAAAGTGGTCTGAAAGTGTCCCCAGGGTCTCTCTCTCTCTCTCTCTCTCTCTCTCTCTGAGGAGCTTTGTCAAAAAGTGCAAAGCTGTCCCTTTCTTCAAATTTAACATTTGATATGATAAGACAAGCAGAGAGTGCTTGTCATACAGGCCTGCATGGAGAGATGTGAATATGATCGCACACCTAATACATGGAGCAGCGCCTCCACAGGGGAGTACAGGCTGATTCCTCTGGGCTATGGACTCACATCCCCTAGAAGCACGTGTCAGTCCACAAAGCTCTAAAACTGTCTGTTCACTGTGGTGTGTGTTCACAGACATTCATCATGGAGGGAATGGAGCTGCAGTCTACATCTGGAGCATTGATATAACAAGGAATGAGGGACCTCTCTGTCCATATCTGTCTGTCTGACCTTTAACCTCTGACTCATCATGCTATACATCTGATTCTCCTTTTTTCTCCTATCAAACATTTACTGGAGTTAAATGAATGTATATGTAGGGCCGAAGTTCACATGAATCAAATGCCTGCAACACTTGCCAAATTGCTGAAAATGCTTTGGGGGGGTGGGGGTGGTACACTATATATAATCTTGTGTTATAACACAACATTATATACAGTACAATTATATTCAATTATTGTAGTACAAATATTGTTATTTCGGACAAAGACTATTTGATCATACATGGTGCATCATAGCTTTTTGTGCACTGGTGGGAGCATCTGTTGTGCAGTAGCTACCCTTTTTCATTTTTTCGCCCCTGCCCTTCAAACAGCCTGAGTCTGCCACTGGTGCCTGCTAACTTTTAAATGCCTCACTTACTTACAGTTTTTAGCTGACATCAGTTCTCAGACTAAAACAACAGCTCTGTGTCAGACTGGCCCCTAATTTGCTGGCCCTTGCTCTGCTCTGCTCTGCTCTGCTCTGCTCTGCTCTGCTCTGCTCTGCTTGAAGCGGCAGACCTAAACTTCTGTTCTCTGCTGTCTGGAGGGGTAATTTATAGTGAAGTGTGCAACCCCAATTTTCCATTGTCAACAAATCAGTGAGGGGTATGAACAAATAATCAATTATTTGTTTGTGCTCACATTCACAAAGGCTTTAACTGATTGTGGGCAAAATATCAAATGCAAGCTTGAAGACAGAAACATGAGTTTAATACAATAAAGAGAAGTGTTTAATGGTATGTGCAGTCTGAAGTGCAATGCACATTGCAACATTTGGTGTAAACTGCCAGAACAAGCAAACAGATAATCACCAAAAAATATTTTAATCTATTTCCCTAATATTCTACAGTCAGTAAAATGATCTGATCAAGAGCAAAATATAAATAAATAAAAAGTGTAAAGTTAATCCAGGCAGAGCTTTTCTGCCTGGATTAACTTTCTGCTTTTCTGTACTTTTTCTGCTCTCTTCTGTTGATTGTATTTTTCACACAGACATCTGATTCTCTGCAGAAAGTAGACCTGAAATTAATGAAAAAATGTAAAATATGTAAAATATGTGATAAGACAGACATTGGGACTCATTAAAAAAACAAAGGATGAAGTGATCAGAATGAGGGCAGGCACCTCCCAGTCCAAGGCCGTGGTTCTCTGTAGGAAATAAAAATGCTCAGTGACAGGTAAGACTTTAATGCTCCACAGAATATTAAGCTTGGATGCTGTATGAACCTTTGCATAAGAAAAGTAAGAAAACGTGACAACGCTCACACTTTCTCGCCCTCTTTCCTCACCATCTCTTCTACACTCCCTTCTCTCTCCCTTTCCACAAATGTATCTCTCACTCTTCCTCTTTATCACCTTTTATTGCACTCTTTCTTGTTTTACCTTCTCTGTTTACCAGATTTTATCTGTCCTCTCACCTTCTGCCTTCCCTGCTCTCTCTTTATCTCTGTTGCACACACATGATCATTTTTTCCATTTTTTATGGTACTTTCCCTTTATAACTCTCCATCACACTTTTCTTTCTTTATCTGTCTTAGTTTTCTCCCTTGCTCCCTCTCTCTCTCTCTGAATCTCTCTTTTTTCATTCATCTTCTTCTTTTTTCTTCTTCTTCTTCTTCTACCCCTCTGTCTCTACCATCCTCACTCTCCTCAGTAGATGATAATAATAATATTAATATTGGTGAAGGGCTCTATGATCAAAGACTCTATGATGAATAATAATTATCAGGCAATTACCACATGGAAAGATAGGGAAGCTGCACACTGCACGCACGCACGCACGCACGCACGCACGCACACACACACACACACACACACACACACACACACACACAAGCATACATATCAGCCAGCCTGCCATATTCTTTAAAATATTGCACAGCATAAAGCTGGCACTTCCATTATTTAAAGGAAGGTATTGTTAGCACACAGTCATTAATGCACACATATATACATACACATATATACATACATATACACAGCAATGTACAGCGACTTTTGCTACATTCTCCAAACATGCTACCTACCAAACAGAGTTGTGAAGTGGGCAGAGCCACACCTGGCATTAACATGCATCTCCAAATGCATCTAGGGCCTGCCAGATTGTCCTCGGCTCTGTATGCAAATAAACATGTATCATTTCAGGGAGGGAGGGAGAGAGAGAGGGAGAGAGAGAGAGAGAGACTTTGCTAGTCCTTCTTCCATGCAAAAAATCAAATAAAAATGAGAGATGAGAGAGAGATGCTGCGTTTGTATCTGCTCCAACAATCTGCCCGTGATCTGCTTACTTTGATCTGGCTTCAAAAATAGTTTGATGTATTTAGTATCTCTCCAACAAAAATAAATTTCAATACGTTTGAAGCAGCTTTTTTCCAAAATGTCATTTCATCGATGGACATCTTGTTTTTGTTTTCCTCCCCTCTCTCTTTGCACATATTGCTAATCCCACCACTAAAAACAGCCAGATGTAAAGCTGCAAAACAGCATGCTATGGAATTCTGCCAAATCCAGTGGAAATAGAACTTGGAGTCATTTCTTTTCTCTCTGTCCTTCACTTTATCTCTCTCTAGTTAGCATTGATGACTGGTTTTTTGTGTAAATGCCAGACACAAAATGCCATGCCACCTGCTTTCCACAGCCACACACACCAACGGGTGAAGCTCTGAAAGTCATCCTGAACTTGACACACAGAATGCTCGCCGCTCTCTGCTTGATCATAACTTTGGTACGTTGGAGTGCATGCATGCATGCATGTGTGTGTGTTTGTCACGGCTGATGTATCAGCATCCTGGTGCTATGTCTACCAGTGTGTTCTAATCAACAGACACAAGCAGCAGAGTGCAAAGGAGACTTCAGCTCTTTCTTCCCATCACTGTTGTTAAAAACAGTTTCTCTGCACACACACACACACACACACACACACACACACACACACACACACACACACGCATTCACACACACCTCGGATAGATGACCAGTCACAGTTCATTCTTTCATGCATGCTTTCAAATGAAAATCAGTGAATGTTAATCACCTTGATTGTACTTGCTATGTTATATCAATTTTATTCAATACTATTACCTATTAACCGATAAGAATACTTCCCTCCACATTAAAATATCAATATCAAGTCCCTAACCAGTCCTTTCTGTCATGAAATCAACAAAAATGAGACTGCACCATGGCAAACAGTTAAACGTCTAAAGTCATTTTTATTGTAAAAAACAAATTAAGCAGAGTTAAATCAAGACAAAAGCCCACCTAAACCAAATTAAGGCATGAACTAACTAATTGCAGAGAGAGGTGATGTGTTCATGTCAGGGGAGTCAGTAGTAAGTGTAAGGCTTAAGTGATGGATGTGTGTGTGTGGGCGTTGGAAGGTGCATAAAACAAAGTAAACAACTTAGGCAACTAAAGCCTAAACTAAAGCAAATCTGAATGGCTGCTTGAAGGGAGAAGAGTAAATGATGAAATGGGTTTTGCTCATGTAACCTCCCCACACTGGACCCGGCTCTTTCCACTGCCAAAGACCTCGAGGGCAGGGACAAACACAGATTAGTAAGACACAAAACTCCCAGATGCACCACGTCACTTTGCACCACATTTTAATATTCATTTTTTTAATGAAATCAAACATTTTCTGATGCTAAAAACAAATGAGGAAAAAAGTTTGTAGCAGTTGTCTAGGATAGGAACTCCTTCTCCTTCCAGCGTCTCCATGCGTCCTTCATGCTGCCGAAAAGCACACAGTCACTGGCAGAGACATAACAAGTGAATGGAGAGGACACAGGCATCAGTGCTGCTCCACATAGTCCGGACTCATTTCAGTCCACTTCACCATCATATTTTGCACAAATTTTCTGCTGACTCAGTGTGAATAATCACTGCTGAAAGGTTTGTAATGTAACTGAACATCTGTTTAATGCTGAAGAATTGAACATGAATCCGTGTATCATTCGTTCTTTCTATTTTCAATTGCCAATCAAAAATTAAAAAATGAAAAAGTGACTGGTTATTTTGTTATTTGTTTTTTAATCTAACACCAAAATCCAAAATATGCCTGGTTTTTCATAGTTCAATTTTAGGCTCGGATCAAAAATACGAAATGGAAAAACGGGAATCAGGACTGAATTTGATTTTATTATTTAATTGGTCCGGTTTACGTGACCCAGAAGTTTGGTAATGAGCGGTAGCTCACAGCAGATCACAGCAGCCAGGTGCATTCAGTCCCACCACCCTGATCACCGCCACCATGGTTTTTTGGTTTTCCACCGCCCAAGCACGGGCCAAACTGGTTCCAAACCGGTTCCAAGCAAGCAACAACTTTGTATTTGCATCGCTACGGTGGGTTGTCCATTTGTCGTCCATGTTTGTTGTTGTGATTCTGAGCGAGCGTCTCGCACACCCACGTGATCATGTTTTATGATGACGTCATGGCGTGGCTCTGACTTGGCTCCACTTGGCTGTTGGCCGGTGGAAAAGCAAACCGGTTCTTTGTTGGCACCAGTTAAGCACCGGCTCTAGCACCAGCACTGAACTAGCACCAGGTGTTTTTTGGTGGAAAAGGGGCATATGATGCAGTTAAATCCAGGACCCTTCCTGAGGCAATATGGTCAGCTTATTGTTTGCTTGCTTTTCGTGTGGAACAGGTGTTAGGACTTAGGAGCAAGTTTGGTTATTTGGGGAATAATAATTAATTAATTCAGATTAATAAATGTCAATAACAGGGCACCACCCTGTAGTCAGGGACCAATTAAGCAAATAGGGAGCAGTCTCGAAAAGCGGTGTTCCTTTAAGAATATTGATATCTGAGAGATATCAAATTCCCAAAGTGAACACTGAAGGTTTTAAACTCGAGCACTGACCCTCTCATCCAGCCTGTAAAACAATATGTGTGCAAGAAAAATACCAAACAACTTCTCTTTACAATAGAACAGAATTTATTGACCTTCGCAATATCAATTAGCAATCAATAATACTTACAGCAATAAACATCTATTATCTTCTATCCTACAAGCACAATGTGTGTGAGTGTGGCTGTAGAGGGGGAGGTGTAAGAGAAGGGAAAAGAGGAAAGATGGTGGACGCCACCCACAGGGAGGGGTACGTCCCACAAAGGGGTGGTCAGAGGGAATGACCACCAGGTTTGAACAGGACAATGGTCAATGGTGCCCGCCGGCTTAACACGCTTCTGAGCGAGGGTTAACTTGAGGCTGGTCACCAGATTGCCTGTTACATGCAGGGTTAGTAAGAGGGAAGAGATAGAGGAGGACAGGAAAGCAGAAGATCCTAACAGCGGGGAGGAGACACTACTGGCGCTTTTCCACGAGCACCTGCTTGGCTCGACTCGGTTTGTGTCGTTTTCCATTACAACTGAGTACCACCTCATCGTGGGCGGAGTCATCATAGCAAGGCAGCCCCGCCACCAAGCACAGAAAAGTCTCCACCTCTTCATTTGACCACGGTACCGGTTTACTTTACCATTTTCCAACTTTGCCAACTTCAGTGATGATCAATGTGCATGGTCGCTGTTAACGTTTTTTTTTTTTTTTTTTTTTTTTAATGCCGGGTTTGGTTTTTCTGCAAGAACCTCATGTGTCTTCACTCCCTGTCCAATCAGTGGCCTGCACTCCGTTTACGTCACATTTTCGGCTTGACTCAGCTCGCTTGGACCCACAACCGAGTAGGTACTAAAATAGTAAATTGTACCAGGTACCACCACCTAATGGAAAACCTTACAAACCAAGTAGAGTCGAGCCAAGTAGGTGGAAAAGTGCCAAATGATTGCCTTTATCACTCAGAGGCGCGGCAGACAAGCTGTGCTCATTCCACAGTGTCTCTGGCCATTACTAGATAAACGTAGCTTACTGGTCTCACCCACTGTAGCAGAACTACACTGACAAAGGTACAAGCGTTCAAAGCATTCAAACACTGCAAACAGTAACAACAAGATCAACACACTCTGTTAACCTGACTCTGCAGATGGAAGCCTCTGACTTGGCTCGCTTTACGGAGCGAGTAGGCCGTGTGCTGTGGTCTGTCTTTGGGTCCTGCTCAGTTCCTCGGGGCACAGATGCTGATGGGGCATCTGCTCGCTCTCTCGGCGGGTTTTGCAGGAAAGTGGGAGCACCGGGTTGTGCAGTGGTGCTCTCTTGGATCCAATGTGAGCGCAGGGGAAAATCTCCGCTTGTCCAGCGAGGTGGAGATGGTGTGGCCAAATCAAGTTCTGGTACATATGGAGTTACTTCCTATAGATGCAGGAGCTGCAGCTGGAAGTAAGGCTTGCAGGTCAGTCCCAGGTTTATATAGCCCTGGTGAGATCATGGGACTCCCTGTGGTTTCAAGTGGGGTTTTGTCCAATGGAAGCTGGGAGTTTGGGGAATTTCATACCTGGACGTGAATGCAGAGTGGCCTGATGGGAGATGGAGATGTGGTGGACTCCCATTGTTTGGAGTTTGGCGCCTTTTGTTCCTTATCAGGCTTTCCAGTTTCCATGTAGGCCTCACTTCAGGCTTTGCCTCTGTGCACAGGCCTGCCTTTGTCTGAGTCACAGAGACATGCGGCCCAGCACAGATATGAGCATGAGGAACTGCTGGCTGTCAGATTCCAACATCTGTCTCATCTACATCCATTGTATACTTGCATTTTCAGGATTTCTTATTGCTAACCAAACAAACTAAAGTTAAAGTAGGAAATTGTCCAGAATTCAAACAAAGCGTCTGCCCTAAAATAACAGCAAGACATCAAGGTGCTCTCCCAATGGAGCTGCTCAGCTGTCAGCAGCTCCTAGTGCTCAATGTGTTCAACTGTATGAATGTGAATCAAAGTGCACATGTGCCCTATTAACCCTCCCCATATAAATAAAGGTTAAATTAAGAATGTAAAGTGCAGAGGTCAACATGCAGCCCCTAACGATTATTCATGAATCTCCTCCTTAAGGTCACAAAAGGTCAGAGTTAATAATGTTTGCATTATCTCCTGTTGTCATGTCGCTGTTTAGGAAGCACCATCACATCTTTAAGTGCTCTCTCTCTCTCTCTCTCTCTCTCTCTCTCTCTCTCTCTCTCTCTCTGTAAGTGTCTTGCTTAGATCAGTTACCTGCTCTTCATGCGTATAAGTGGATTTGTTCAATCCTAAGAAAAGCATGAGAGGGATAGAGAGAGAGAAGCAGAGGTAGAAAGACTGTAAAGAGGGGAGGGAAGGATATAGAGTGAGAGAGAGAGAGTGCAAGAGAGAAAAATGCCAAATAATGTATTTCAGAATAACAGTAGATTTTCTTTATTCACATAGGAGTGGGGTGCACGCATGTATCGCTTCTTATAGGTTTGTGTGCATCGTATAGTACAGTAAAATACAGCACTCTATAGCGTACTATAGATAACATTTTATAGCATTGTATATTTGCAGCGTTTCAGTGAAGCTCCTTCACACTTATATTGAGTGAAATATTCAAAGCTAAGATGCCATCGTTTTATGGCTGCAGCATCATATCAAATAGAAAAGATCTGCATGTCTTGCACATCATTTTACACACATTTCCCTAACAGCTTGGAAACCTCAGGGATCTCACTTAGAATTTCAAATAAAGTTCTGTGAGAGCTTGGCTGAGGTGCACCTTCATGATCAGCCAATGAAAATCTTTCTGCAGCGGTCTTCATGTCCTCTTTCATAGATTTTAAATGCAGTTGCATAAATCTGTTGTGTTTCATTATGATTAACGATGACTGCTTTGGTGGTTATTAACATGATCTATCAACATTAAAACTTGTGCCAGTGCTTTCACTAGGATGATGACTAGATGACTGAATAAATAAATAAACAAATAAATAAATAAAACAATGCATAGGTGTTTGTTTGTGTGTTTGTGTTAGGGTTGTTTTGCTAAACAACTTGTATCATACAGTGTGGCATTGCTGTCTCTCATATCTTATGATATAAGGCAGCATATTATAGTGTGTATAATATGATCTTTAATCTCACCATCTCACCATTATTGTGCATTACTGTATAGCTCCCCTGTAATCGTATTTGTGTGTGTGTGTGTGTGTGTGTGTGTGTGATTTGTGATTTTAACAGCTGTAAATAGGTCACACTGAGCAGCGTTCTCTCTAATGTGGGCCTCTCTGCCAGGAAAAGCAATTGATAGCAGGTTTGCTAGAGCAAGAGAGCACTCTGTTTTCACCCCATCCTCCTTACTCCATCTCTGTATGTCCGACCTGCAGAGACTTGCTCTTTACATCTCTTTCTCTGTCTGTCTTTGTTTTCTCTTTCCATCCCTCCATCATATTCTCATTGACTCTAACTCCATCTCTGTTCTCTTTCGATTCATTCCAGTTCAATTCAATTTGAGCTTTATTGGCCCGGTAAATTTTCCATAATTGACCAAAGTAATTACACAACAACAATGCTCTAAATGTAAGTTATCAGCTGGACATTTGGAATCACAGTAAGATTTCAGCTGGATCATTCAGCTGAGAAGAATAAATAATTGAGCCATCAATCAAGAAAAGAGCAAGGGTGTGGCATTTAATGAGCGCTAAACATGCTGGGATATGTTAATGTTTTTTGTAATACTGTTGGCTTGTTTCTCTCTTTCCCTCTCTCTCTCTCTCTCTCTCTCTCTCTCTCTCTCTGTATATGTGTGCCATTGGGTTAATTGCCTCATATTTTGTGCATTTACTAGATTTTTTTTAACATTTGTAGTTCTTGGAGAGCAGATGTGAGCTGTAAATGTGCTTTTTGAACTGAGCGGCTCCAGCCTTATTGGAATTCATAAATCTTTCTGCAAGTGTTACATGCGGTGTGGGAGAAAGCCTCTACATATAAAACCAAGTCAACACAATGGGAGCCAAGGGCAAACTTTCTGGCTGGAGGGAGATGTGAGAGAACTTAGAGAGTGTGTAACAGCTGAGTGCTGACATTTTTCTGAAGCACTGTCAGGCTATTCAGCTGTGACCCTGAGACTGTCAGCTGGATGCAAGCATGGTAAATGCAGAGGAGAGTGGAAACTGATAATGAGCAGGGGAATGTTTGTACTTCATTTCTGCTCTAATAGACAGTACATTTGCAGTTATACAGTAGGCCAATCAGTTGATACCCCAGATGTCGCTGCTGTGAATTTGTGGAAAGAAAATGCATTTTCACACCAGCTTCTGCATAAAAAATGGTGTGGGACACTCAGAATTCTCATGCAGGACTATGTTTTACCAAAATAATATTTGAAAGATTTTTTTTTTTTCATTCATCTTATTTTTATTATTATTTTTCTTTTGGAAGTGGTGACACTGTGGTCTGATTTTTTTTTTTTTTTTCTCATTTATCTTTTTTATTATTATTTTTCTCTTGGTAGTGGTGACACTGTGGTCTGCTGTTGTTGTCTGCTGCCAACTACCAACAGCTTGTTTACTCCTCTTTGCCAGGTCTAATGTAGCAGTCAGTGATGCTATTGTAAGCAGTGCAATATTAAAATCCCTTGGAAACTGATTTAACCCAGCTTATTTCTTCAAACATAATTTTTAGCTTTCTTGGTTAAAAGATCATCATCACCATAGATGATGATCGATGTCAGTTGGTCTCAGGAGGATGCTAGAAACAAAGAGAACATGCACACTTTTCTGCATTTTAGTTAGTTATTTATAAGAAGACACCATTTCCAAACATTGTCCAAGCATGTGGAAAAGTGTGCAGGTTCACTACTGGTTTCTATTTCTGATGCACCTACCCTTATGTCTCACTCTGATAGAAGTGCTGCAGTCAAAAGTCAAAGTTTCGAAATCATCGTTATTCACACATCTGCTAGATGCGTGAATAGGTGTATGTGGAAAAATTTCAAACTTGGTGCGAGAATGGCAAACACTATGCTTGTATCACCACAAATTATTTTAATGGACATGGTACCCATTTTTTTGTTTGTTTATTTGTATGTATCTGAAATTTTACTACTCTGTTCTTTGAAAGGCCATAGTCCTACTACAGGACACCAGCTGAGATGAAACTTGGTATGCAAATTGAGCTGTCCTGACACGTTACACTGTTGAGGCCAAATGGTGGTGCTGCTTTCAAGGGTCAAAACCCTTACTCAAATATCTTAGACAGACCTGGTCAATTTCGTCCATATTCTGAGGAATGATGCATCAATTGCCCCAATGGGGTCACTATGATCCTATGTTTAAATGTCAAACTTTTAACTTAGAAATTCCTCAATATTAGACCATTGTAGCTTGTGTTTGTGTCTTATATTCATTTATTGTTTGTTATTTGGTTATTATTAACCTAAAATACAATGACCATTGCACCAGAATTGCATTTATTTGTCAAAACATCAACATTTTCATGAACTTTTTACCAAATCTCTTAAGCTGCACATTCATACAGTTTGGGTTTTCGCTTCCAAATTTCCACAGTAAAGTACCCATTCTGAATTTCACCATAAATAAAATATACATAAAATTGACTACTTTACTCAGGAGGGAATGTGCTGGGTTTCTTTGTTTTTTTTTGTTTTTTTTTTAGCATCAAATCACAACAACGTTATCTCATGATGCTTTACAGGTAGAGCATTCACCCCACCCCCACCTCCCCACCCCCCCAAAAAAACAACAAAGAAACCCAACAAACAATAAATGAATGTAAGACACAAACACAAGCTACAATGGTCTAATATTGAGGAATTTCAATATTCGCGAGTGGTGAAATAGCCCCATGTTTGGGATATCACAAAAAAATGAAGAACTAGCTTGAAGAAAAAATGTTTTATATCCCAAGAAAGAGCAAGCTTTGAACTTTAAATTAAAAGAAAAATCTGATTTTTAAGACATTCCCACATGCAGTTATGGGCCAATGAAAATGTGACATGAAAACTTTTTTTGGGATTTGGGGAAGCTGCCATCCAGAAACCGATGCATATATCTGACTAACCATTACTGCTTTGAACAGTCCATGTATGTATCTCAAAGCTCTGAAAAAATCAAGAAGCTGGGGCAAATACAAAGTTGTTTTCTGAAGGCCCAAACATGGTTGACCACAAAACCTGTGTCATTTTTTTTCCATTTTTGAGGGGCTGGCATGCCTACCAGTTATGATGTATGACAGATGTTTTTATATATTCTGAAAGAGTAGGTGGAGGTGTATTATCGTACCAAATTTCAGTTCCCTATGTGGTGTAGTTCCTGAGATATTGACACCTGAAAAAGGAGGAAAAATAAGGACGTGCCAAAATCGCACCAAAATCGACACATACTCCCCTCACTAAGTTGGCCGTATCTCAAAAAGTAGCCATCTGAGCAAACTAAAATTTTACAGTGTGCCTACTGGATAAATAAGCAACAACTGGTGAATTTTTCAGAATTTTTTGAGACCCAAGTGCGTGGGCCATTTGGTGAAATGACATGGCTTTACAGGAAATACAACATCCTCTGTCCTTGGACCCTCACATCGGATGAGGAACAACTCCCTAAAAAACCCTTTAAAAGTAAAGATTTCAGACTTTGAAAAGCCACCACTGCCACATCATTGATCTAACTCTGATGAAATTTAGAGGGAGGATACATCTTGTTACTGATTCGCTCAAGGGCTTCCTGCACCATTTGTAAGGGATGGCATGTGCACTTCTCTAATTTGTGCTGCTGTCTTTTTCTGCTCTGCCCTTCTCTCTTCTCTTTCCTATTTTTGTCTTTCCACCTTCTTTATGCCACAGTGCTGTCACCATGGCACCATGCTCCTCAATTGATAAACTTACATCAGTCAGTCAGGCTGCCACTCTTCACTCCTCTAAGGTTTTACACTGTTAAACTAGAGCATCTGATTTTCTGTGAGCCATCTCTTTTTATCTGTTATATCTGTTTTAATGTATTTTTAACTAGACATTTTCACATCTTCGCTGTGATATTTCACAAATCTCCTACAATCCTCATCTCATATGCTGAGATCTTCTGATAGTTTGCATGGACTTCTGCAGTCCAGTGATGCAAAGTGATGTATGCAGTTTAATTGTTTTTGGCTTTTAAAACATAAGATTGGTGTTTCAGAATAATTCACATTGTTGTATAAGCAATTTCCTCTGTGTGCGCAAGCTGCTGTATTCTCCAGTGACAGCATTAAGGCTGCTGATCACCCAGGGAGCCAGAGGGCTCAGAGTTCATTCAGATAAAGTGATAACTCATTACATCTGTATGTCATCACCACAGATGATCATGGGACCGCATAGCATCTGTACATGTCTCCCGTGCCTCCCTCTTCTTCAGACTGTAAAACCAAGACATTGGAGGAGAGACATATGTTGCAGGGCTGAGGACGAAAGAGAGCGGAGGCCTTGTGCCAGCGCTGCCTCCCACTAGCCAGATCAAATCTAACTCACCAAACAGCTTTAATGAAGCCGTCAAACACACTGTACCTTGTTTAATTATTCACAACCTTGACACAGCCCGTGTATATATGGAATTTTATATAGCTGGCATGTCAATGCAGTAACCTGAGCCAAAGGCACTGAAGTCTTAAAAACGCCTGTGTGAGTGGCCAGGATGGGAAGTTAATGCCGGGCATCAGCCAAATAATAAATGTGTCCACTCTACCAGGCAATCTGGACAGTACCCAGCCGTGATTTGGAGGACCTCTTTTGGCTGGTAAAATAGCAAAAAGGAGCATGGGCATGTTGGAACAGCCATTGTCCAACAAATGCTCCTCAATAGACATGTTAAATAAATCTAGTTGTGCGTAGGAAGCAACAACATCAGCATGTGTGTTCAGCTCCATGACTGGTGGTCCTGTTCTGTTCTGGCGTGGGGAACGTGGAGAGTGACCCGATTTTCAGATGAACCAGCCACTGTGGGTGGGAGGGAAAACAAAACGTGTTTCCTGTCCTGGATGCAAAGCAGGGGAGAACACGGTGTCATTTACAACAAGTCAAGCTCTCTGAGGTGCTGGCACCAAGCTGGAAAACAATGTCCATAAATAACTCCAGGTTTGCTGCACAGTCAGTCTCTCACAGCCTGAATTGACTGCTTCTAATTATCTTTCCTTTGGATTTTCCATGATGTAGGTAAAATCAGTCTGTTGGTAATCGGGCACGCATCAAATCTGGCTTTTATAATTATCGCTCATTTAACCATCTTTTAACCCTTTACCCTCTATGTTGCTAGAAAATGAGTTTGCTGTATCTGTTGTGATCAGAATCATCATTTTCAAATTAATTAAATACACAGGGGTTTGTATTGGGGACATTAGTGCAGAGATATAACGATAATTGTTTTTCATTTTGCACTGCTGTGTTAAAATGTGGGTGTGAAGTCATTTGGTACTGTGATGGTGACATTACACCATGAAGTGATCTGTTTTTGTGCACGTGTTTCACTCTCAGCATTTCACACATGAAGAAGCAACGTTTTCCCCCTCGTTGCCCGTACTTTTTTGGTGTTGTTGTTTTTTTGTTATAGCAGTGTTCTTGGCAACATAATCTCGCAGATGTGTTTCCACTTCCCCACTCACTTTTCAAAACTCAATTAGTCAGCAGCATCGCTAAATAGCTTCAGAAATGGCCAGCAACCATCAGTGGCCCTAAATTGCTTTTGAGATGAGAAGCTAAAAGCAACACTTTGAAATTACTTTTAAAATTAACCACCAAAGTCGCCAGCTCCAAATTAGTTGCAGAATTAACAATTAAAAGCACTCTAGCTCTGAAAATTAACAGCGTGAAACAACGTGCCTAAATTATAAGGAGCAAATGAGGAGTTCCTTTCCAAAGTGCTGTACTGTATTTTTACTTTGGTAATAAAAACATCATTGCCAACATGGTCATCATGGTCCAGCATGGAGAAAATCCAGTTTATAAGTGTTCATCCTTTTGTCAAGCAATGCCTTTTGTCAGTCATAAAACACCATACTGTTTTCTTTCTGCTGTTCATTTTGTTGCTTTGTTTTTTCAGATCCTTAATGTCTTATTTGGAAAGACATTTTGCTATGTATTTAATCAAAACAGCAGATATTTGGGATTGCCTGTGAATCATTTGTCTTTGCAGGCGTTTGAAATTGGAAAAGTTGCGGTCAAGTGTTTGCATGAGGGAGCTTGTAAAGTCACAGAGGGTTGGAAAGTTTGATTGTAAACAAAGAAAAGACAGATTTAAGAGAAGGATGTTTTCTGGAATGTTTCCAGTGACTCATACATTCTGTATTAAGACCCAAAAAAAGGCACAGGATGGCTTTCCACAGGTTTTCAGGGCAAGAAACTAACATCAGACAGTTATCACTATCTTAACCTGCAACCCTAAGCTCACACTGGAAGCGACTTGGTTGATGTGTTGCTCTGTTCTGACTGATTGTTGGCATGGCCCCTCACCCAAAATCACATTGGTAGAAGTTACTGATATTACTGAATAGACTGTTGTTGTTTTTTACAACCCATCTCAACCCAAAGTTTTTTAACCCATCTCAAAGATGAGTTTTAGATTAAAATCCTAATGATTCTTGGTTAGTTTTTGGTACAGTCCACTATCTTGCCAGGGTAAAATAGTATTTTGCTGATGGGTGGTGGGAATTCCCCAGCCTTAGAGATTAGTGCAGTCCCAGGTTGTAAGATTAGATTAGTTCAGATTATTTAAAGTGGCAATGCTTAAAAGTGAAGTGAGGAAAACACAGTAACAAAATACATTTAAGATAAAAAAAAAATGTCAAGAGGTCGGCAGAAGTGATAACCATTTACATTTAACTGACAAAAAGCATGGCGTGAGCAAATAATTTGATGGTTGGCTCTACATCATTCTCCTTGTCAGGCTGATTCGGCCCATCGCACTGATTAGGATTATGAGCTCATTCTACATGTTTTTGTTTGTTTGGTTGTTTGTTTTCTTTTGTTTTCTTAGTTGGGTTTGAAAAGTTCTCCCTTCAGTTGACCGTGGAACTCACAGGACCCTAAACATGTCAGTGTCACTGCATTGCAGAGTCCTCAACACACAACAACACACCTGTAGTTTTAATCACACATCACAGGCTGTTCCTCAGCTCTGATGGTCCCAGTGGAGATGGGAATCTTGTTCCAAGAGTACATTGCTCCTTGTGTTTTACTGTGCTCAAGACAAAACGATGTGTAAAACCAAAAGACCTTTTAAGCACCGTCAGTGGGTTTGCACACACAAAATACACCAACAGCAGCAAACTGCATCCAAAAACGCAGCTGACACTGGGAACACATTGCCTCTGAAGTTCTCTCAGACACTGTGGCTGAGTCACTTTCATATGATGAAACATATTTCCCGTTTTGTGAGCCTCAAGCTTCCAAACAAGCTGAAAAACACTCTGTGGCAGTGGCATTTTGTGTTGCAGATTATTAGCGTTGCCTGCGATATCCCTAATATTTCTGATCTGATCTCAGTGTGAGCTGCTGTGCACACCTGGGACTTGATGTGGGCTGTCGTGACTCCCTGCGCCCAGCTCAAATTGAAAGGCAAGTTTAACCAGGGTCAAAGATTCTGCACAGTAAGAGGTGCTTAAGGTGTTAAATAACAGGCCCAGCTTCCACTGCTGCACCAGCCACCAATCAGCTTTAGTGCGCCATTTGTGTCAGTTTTCATTCCTTCCTCCCATACTTTTGTCCTACATCAGAATGCCTTAAAATACATGTGCATTAAGCTACACATGCAAGTTTTAGCAGTACCATTTTCTCTCATTGCACTAACACAAACAAGACAGAGGCTGTTTGTCCAGTTTCTGCATTAAAAACCCCCACAGATCACTGAGCATCCAGCTCATTGGAGCCCTGCTTAAGGACACTTTAGCAGGGAGGTTGTTTGCTCACACTGAGACGTCAGTCCAGCTCTTCTTGTGAAGATGCTTTCTCTAACCACTAGATGACCCTGCCACAGAGAAAGCCAGCTGTGTTGTTCAGTATAGGCCTGTCAGACACTATCCAGAAAGTGCTACATAGTGGTTATGAGGGACGAGGCTGCCATGGTGGGAAAGCAGCAACAAAATCAAAGACTGTAATTTTATTGCCTTTTTTCCCTCCTGACAAAATCTAGTGGCTCATTATTCTTGGTCTTTATAAAATGACTTTCTTTCCCAGCCGTTAGAGCAGACCACCACGGCAGAGAAAGCAGACATTTTCTTTGTTTTCGCAGGGAGGAAGATGTGATCTCTGCTCATTTTCTTTCAGCTGTCATTTTTTATAAAATGGCGTGCTGCCCTGCCAGCTGTTGCGATCACAACTCCAAATACTGTCTGGCAGGTCTCCATTCAGATTTTTTTTTTTTTTTTTTTATAAATGGTGCTGTTGTTTTCTGTTGTGGCTTGAAGAGAAAAGGCAGGTAGATTATTTCTTCCACTGGTCCAATGGGCTTGTATGTCAAAAAGTTTAAATTGGAAACTTACATACACCACACACACGGCTGTTGTGTTGAAGCCAACAGCTGTGCTCAGTCCCTGTGATGCTAACCAAGCACTCTTAATTAGGAAGCAGCCAGACAACTGGAATGTCTAGCTGGTGTGTGGCCGTGTGTGTGTATGTTGGTGTGTTCATAATGTGATCTGGCACATCATCAGGAGTTGACTTATTATCTTGAACGTGTTTAATGTCTGTGTTTGGAAAATGAAGCAGCACTAGCATGCTAAATATCCAGGAGAGTAGCCATCTGGTTGGTGTGTGTTCGCATGTGTGCATGTGTGTGTGTGTTTGTCACCGCCCATTGGATAAACCAAATGCACAATGTCAAAAGAGGGGCTTAATTAAGGTGTGAATCCGTGACACTGCACAGTGTGAAGAGCAGTGTGTGTTTGTGTGTGTCATGCAACAGGAATGTGCGATATGGAAGCACAAAGAAAGGAACAGACTTAAAGAACAATGGAAAAAGATTGAGGGAGAGAAAAAAGAGAGTTGGGGAAATATAACGAGACAGAACAAGGGAGACACAGAGGGAGAGAGGAGGAGAGTTTGATACAGGGGAGAGAGAGAGAAACAGAAAGACATAAACAATGGTGAGACAGCACCAGGCTTTACCCGTCACCAGGGGGGGACAAACCAGTTCACAGTGTGTAGGACAGTCCCAAAAACGGAGCCTCCTGCCCCACGTCCTGCAAGATGAAAACACTGTTCCACATTTCAGTGATCAAAGACAAGAATAATCACTGAATATAAAGGGTCAAATAAGTCAAATGCCTAACCGATAATGTCAGAGACAACAAAGCAAGGCAACAACAGGGTATCCGCGGGGTCTTGAAAAGTATTAAAAGGTGATAAATCAATTTTGGGAAAATTAAGACCCTTAAAAAGTATTAAAAAGTCTTATCACGACTTTATAAAGTCTTAAATTTTGAAAGTATTTTTAATGAATTAGCTGTCCAAGAGTTTGAGTCCCAAAAACATCGTAAAAGTGAGTGAATTTATTCATTTTTATTAAAAAACAAAGATGAACAGGTACATAAAAAAAATAAGGCTATTGTGGGTGCGTTCGTAAATTGTCTCTGAGAGCACCAGAGCGAGCGGGCGGGTGGAAATTCAGAAGCATAAAGCACGCTCTGGTGCTCCCAGTGCATATTACGAACGCAGTGAAATATTACATGAAGCCGCGCGAAAACGGAAGAGAAGGCTGGTGAACGCATGGATTTAACTGAACTTAACTAGGGCCGAATCGCGGACGGAATCGCGGAATTAGCCAAATAAAAAGGAATCTATTTTTAACGCGGAATTTGACATAATTTGAATGAAATGCTGTTTTTGTGTGGAATATGAACATATGTCTGGGGAAAATTACATGGAGGGAAGCAAATCTGGGTGGCACAACCCCTCCAGTGGTTTCACCTGCACCTGCACCACCAAGAAAAACATTACAACAACTGCACCGGCACCGTACCAGTCCAAAAGGCAAAGAAACTTTCCAGCTACAGCAGCACACTGACATAGATTGTGTAACAAAGCGAAGAGTTGCCACTCCGTTTTATTTTCACTGGCTGACGGCAGCACACTGGCTTAGCTTGTCTATTGAGAGAAGTGGTATCACTTCGGCTTATTTTTCAATCTATGTTATCACATGCATACTCCTGCTCATGGTAGTTGAATTGTTACGCCTGTTTGATAAGTAATTTACATTTTTAAAACAAATAATAATTTAACATCTACTCCTTCAAGATAATTTATTATGTTCTACAAGTCATAAACATACACTAACACTACATACTGAGTGTTTGAGCAACATGTTTCCGCTGGGCTACAAAAGATCCGTGGTACAAAAAAAAAAAAAAAAAAAGTACACCATTGTTGTTGGCTGAAGTTTTCAAGGCTATGTTTCCAGATTCAGATATAGTGAAGTCGTTCACTTGTGGCAAGGACAAAACTGGATACATCATACAATTCAAGTTAGCACCACACTTCAAGTGGGAGCATAGTAGTCTATAGTCTTTATCACAAACTGTTAAGTTAAAAAATATCACTGATTTAAATGGTTACAGCTTGAAGTGGCGGTGAGGTATTAAAAAATACTGAGAAGATCTTGAAAAAGTCTTAAAAAGGTATTAAAATTAACTTCAAGATTCCTCCATATACCCTGAACAAAGAATAGGAGAGGACAGACATCTTTTAAATCTAGTCCAGGTGTGGTGAGGGGTAGAGAAGGAGACATGGCACAGGAGAGCTTCACGGATATTGCCCATAATATTGTTGTAATACATTGTCATTTTGTTCATTTTTCTAAGAATAGTCCTTTAAGAATAGTCCTCTATTTAAAACAGACTCAACTGTTTTCAAATGCTTTGCTTATCTGTGGTTCTTGGGAATTTGGATAAAACAGGTTTTAATTTTGAAAAAAAAAAGTGCGTTAAATTACAAAATCTGAAGGTATATCATTATAGGCCAAGGTCTTGGCTGTTCAGCAATGTACCGGTGCAACCTCCTCATTTTGCATTTTTTTCATAAAATAGGTTTTTCCAGTTATTAGGCTACTTTGTTTTTGTCAACACTGTCACTGTAATGTTTTTTTTCTTTTTTTTTAAACATATATTTGTATTAAAAGAGACTAATACTTAAATAACTCAACAGCACCAAAGAAACATATTGTAAGCATATTCATTTAAAACCAATATAACTGCCTCTGACGGTGGTGACACTAATCTGACGGTGGTGACAGTCGCCTCATTAAAACATACATTTCCAAAATTTATACCACTCAAGTCAATGGCTTCTTGCTTAACAACTTTATTTAACTATTGGGTACAAAAAATAATAATCCTGAGCTCTGTTATAAGCATTTTTCAGCCTTCAGTCATCACCGTCACACAGAAAACCTGACGGTGGTGACGTCTGACGGTGGAGACAAAAACCTGCTCTTTCACATGATAAGCATGAGTTGTTCACATTAGCCAGCTTGTTTTCGTCCTGTTGCTACCTGCATCAGACCTCTTCTTAAAAAGTATACATTTATTCCATAATCTAATTTAATATTTTTTATACAGAAGTGACGGTGTTGACATGTTATGGTTGTGACAGTAGCAGTGTCCAAAAATATGAAGAGATTTAAGAGAAAACAGCAAACTTCCAGGAGCCTGAGCGGTCTTGAAGCATGCAGTAGAGCTGAAGGTTTGAAAAGGGCTCCTCAGGAATGTAATTGACCTTGTAGTTTTTTTATTATTATTTTTTAAATATATATCTGACGGTGGTGACGAATATCTGGGACACATTTTGAGCAACCACAAAATAATAGTAAATATTGTTCAAAACTCATCATTTGTAGTTTTTAACACATATTATGATGTACTCCTTCATGTGGTAAAGATATTATTCAATGAAATTATTACTTTTTGTTGTTTTAATCAAGTTGAAATGATTATCTCCTATCCGAGGACAACTGGTTTTGTAGGGCATGGGCCAACATATAATAATTAAATTAATACAAATTAAAAAATAAACCTATAAAAGAACCTTACAAATGTGCAAAGGACCCCCTGATTATGCCCTTGATTCTTTTTATTCATTAAAATGTTGTACATTTCCAGCAGAAATAGCATTTTTCTTAGTGGGACATGATTTATCCTAATTCCCAAGAATCAGTGTTATCTGTCTGAATACTGCAAGTAGGGTCTAGGTCTACATTTGTAGTGTATTGAACCATTTTGACACTGAATATGTTGGGTATTATTTAGATTTCTTTCTTTTTTTTTTTTTCTTTAATAAAATGAGATTTTGTTGTCATCAAATTTAAAATTGCTGACATGTAATAAATGAATCAGGCTATTTAAATAAATTGTTTTAGTTGTGAATTAAATTAAATAAACCATTTTAAGTCACATCATCTCTTGCACAAGGTTTCTGCATTGTCCTGTGAGGACAGTTGGGCTGCCCTCCAAATTACCCATTCTGATGAGGTCACTTCACCTGTCACCCACTGGGAGCCGCCTACTGCAGGCTCAGTCTTCACCTGTCACCCACTGCCATTGGAGCACGTGGGTTCGGCCTGCTTGTTGTTAGAGGATTATGATTATAATGTTATGCATCATTGCCTCCAGTGAAAACAAGCCTCTGGAAAGAGAAGAATCAGGGGGGTTTGAACTGGCGACAGAAACCAACACAAAGAGCTCTGTACCAAAATGACACAGCCACCATTTGAAAAAAAGTGAGACCGACTGAGTAAAATTGTGGTATGTTTTTTTTTAAAGGACAGTAAGAAGCTTAATGACTTGATTGATAAAATTATAACACTTCTCAGACTGGAACTAATGTATTTTAGAGAAACTGAAGGATAAACTAAAGAATAAACCCTTAAAACAAATAGAAGTCTTAATGTTTCACCTGCATGATGACTCTGAGCTGCCTGTCACTGCTGAGAGAAGGCTTGGCATTTCATTTTTTACCAAACACTGAACAATTAAAATCATGCTGTGCACAAGGCCTCATCTGAGAAAAGCACAATAGCAACATGTGAAAATTTCTTTTTTTTAAATGACAGCAAAAAAAATATATATATTTTGCTGCTAGACCAATAACTGTATTTCCAGCTGTCACAAGTGTGGCCAGTTCTCTGTGTGAGGACAGTGGGATGATAAATGGCCAAGCACACACAGCTGCTTCACATAGCAAATCGAAATCAGATTTCCTTGGGTGGTCCTGACATGAGGAGAAGCAGACACCCTCGCCCTCGCTGAGGCTGGGAGGCCTGAACTTTCAAACCCGGTCAGACTGTGAAAATCTGGGTGTGGAAAGTGACCAGGAGCGTTTTCACACCTGCCTTTTGTAGTCATATTGAAGTGAACTCATGTCTCTTTGTCCACTTGTCGTGGTTATTTGTTCAGGTGTAAAACCACAAGTCGCACTTGGGTTGGACCAAAGCAACTAGACCAAGACTCGGCTCGAGTCGAGGGTTGAATGTTGCCTATGTTGCTACAAGTTGAGATAAAGGAGCACAAGAAATGAAGAATTTTGCGATGTTCCTCACATTACCCAGATCCCGTTGGGCTGATTATCTCTAACTGAATATCCATAACTCCATAAATACCCAGTAGAGAACCCTGAAATTCCACAGATGGGTTTTTAAACGACCCCCACCCACCCCCCAAAGACACACATAAGTACATGCATGAATAATATATACATACACACATGCTCACACACATACAGACGCAAACATGCATGGAATTATTAAAAGATACACAAATACACACGCACACACACACACACACACACAGTGAGAATATTAGCATGCAGGGTGGTGAGGACAGAAATCTGTTCCCTCCACACCCAAGCCTGTCTCACCCCTCTGCATGCTATAATTTCATTCCTCTTATTAATATCTGCAGTGGGAGCTAGCAGCACCACGCTGTGAAATGGGCAGACACACACACACACACACCCTGACACTGTACAAATTCACCACACTCCATTCTCTCACTTACTCTCAGGAATGTGCACACAGACACAGACACATGCGCGTGCACACACACACACACACACACACACACACACACCCACACACATATGCAGATTCCAAATTGTACATGCACCTGCTTAACAATTATACATTCACATGAGCACTGATGCACACACCTACAAATATGGAATTACACACACTCACATACATATATGCACTCAGTGTGAAATGACTACATGTTCACAATCTTTCTCTTGCTCCCACATCCCACATTCCCACAGTGATCAGTGTGCTGTGAAATGGGTTTACACACACACACCCATGGACACACACACACACACACACACACACACTGGTGTATGTGTGTGTGTATGTGTGTATGGCTATGGAAAGCGGGTGGCATGGCATTTTGTGTCTGGCATTTACACACCAAATGAACCAAAAACCAGTCATCTGTGCTAACTAGAGAGAGATGAAGTGAAGGACAGAGAGAAAAGAAGTGACTGGAAATAGACCAAGAGAAAGACATGGTACAAAGATAGATGTGCGTGAGAGAGAGAGAGAGAGAGAGAGAACATGTTAGAGGCACAGGATGAAAGTCCAACAGAGATAACCTCACATGCACCGTCCTCTCTTCTTGCTTCACTTTGTTTTAAGCACCAAGAGTAAAAACCTGACCAAAGCTATTAGTCACAGTGGAATAGAAACAACCTGCAAGCTCCTTGAAAAGTTATATTATTGCCATACCGCCACCTGTGGGTGAATATCAGCAACTTTTGCAAGGCCCCTCACAATCACCCCCTGAACATGTGCATCATATGAAGCTATGATAACACAATGTGTTCATGAGTTATGGCAGTATGTTCCACTTCAAATTTGTTTGAATTTTGGCAACGAGTAGTGGAGAATCAAACAATATGGAAAATCAAAAATCCATGTAGAAGTCCTGCAAAAATATTTTTCTCAACAAGTCATTAACAAGTGTCAAATTCAATCTTGTTTTTTTCATACAAGATAGCACTGTCTGCCTGTCAATGTAGATAAATCGATTTATTTATAGACTGTCAAACACTAAAATCCAAGGGATAATATGTAAAAGTGAAAACACTTATTTCCAACATAGTCTCAAGATATTAAAAGACTAAGAAAACACAGTGTCATATGCAAATCTTGACTTCTTCCACTTCTTCACAATGTGCACAGGAAATTTTGAAAAAAGACTGAAATAAGTGTAAAGAGTTTTGACATTCACTTCCAGGATCTGTGCAGGCAGATGTGATGGTATTTGGGGGCGTATAGATAATATCCTCAACACCGTTGTTTTTGGGATAGAATTGCTGTGTCATTTAGTCACCCCCCTCCCACACACACACACACACACACACACACACACAGAGTGTTGAGGTTGTAATGTTTTTAATGCAATGTTTTCATAAATCGGATGAAAACATGGCCAGATGTGAAACCCAAACTAAAATGACCTCCCACGGTTACATTAAAACAGCTACATTAAATTAAATTAGCTGCCTGTCACTCTGGGTGCCTGTCTGCTAATGAAGCACATAGAGGGATTACTTTCCCTTATATGGAACAGCATGTCACAGCAAAAGAGACTTTTTCTACTATCTCTTATTTGTGCACACACACACACACACACACACACACACACAGAATGTCACTGTGTTACAGTGTGCATCCAAACAGCTCTTAGGGTATGTAAAGTGATAGTCATCATGAATAATTAGTCCAATCCGCCCCCACAGGAAATCAATGCAATTATGGAGAAGTGCTGAGTGTCACTCACCTCCATGCATTTTTAATAGACTCCACACATTTAGTAAGGCCAAGGTCTACAAGGGTGTTCATTCCAACAAACACACACACACACACACACACACACACTACACACACACTACACACACACTACACACACACACACACACACACACACACACACACACACACACACACACACACACACATAGATTAGGGGCAGCAGCCACTGTTTATATCCTTAGAAATGAATCTTCTAGATATTTATAGTCATACTTTTTTAAATACCCTCTCCATATAAACAGATGCAAATCTAGAAACCCTCCACACACACATACACTCAGGGAGGCACATAAATACATGCAGATAAAAATTTGTTCAGCATTTTGGTTAAAGTTTCAAATGTAACAGGCAGCTGGTAAGTGGGAACTGATAAAACAGAGAAACAAAGGAGGAATAATGAGGAAGAGCAACTTGTTGTGGCTTCCATTCTTAACCGAGGTGTTGACAGACTCAGAAAATGATGCCAATGCAAAACTGTTGGCAAGTTTATACCGAGGTCTTTATGATAATTGGGTGAGAAAGGCATTAAAATATGAGTGTAACATAGAGTGCAGGATCACTAACCACTACAGTAGCTACTCGACAGTTGTTTGTGAACTGGGAGGATAATAACTTAATCAGACTGGAAGAAGTCAATTGGGCAACAAATATAAGCTTGAATAACAGATTTTGGCTAAGGCAGCAACGTGATTGTGCATTGCATTGTGGGTAGTGGCTGCTATTAGTTAGGATACACTGTTTTGATAATATTAATTTAGCTCACAGTCTTGTGAGTGCGTCGGAACGTGTCGACAATAAACACGAGCAATGGTGGGGAAAAAAAATTAATGGACCGGGTGAACAGCAAATATAGGAATTTTAAGAAAGAAGCAAAGGATCCGTAATATTATTGAGAAAATAAAGGAAATTTACAGGATCAATCCACACTAGCACACATAGGGGACAATTCAGCTTGATGTGCTACCACAAGTAACATTTCTTGACGTCTTTTCATACTTTGTGACACTACACTGTAAACATTTTTCCCGTTAAATAATGGTAAACTGCTGGCAGCTACAGTTGCCAGCATATTACAGTTAATTATCTAAAAGAACAGTATATTACCGTTAAAAATATTATGGCACTGTACTGTAAAAAAAATACAGTATATTACTGTTACAATTTTTATGGTATATTACTGTAAAAATATTACGTTACCATACTGTGGAGAAAAATTACAGTACAATACCGCAATATTTTTTTTATGATAATATACTGTTGTAGATAATTAACGGTAATATGCTGGCAACTGTAGCTGTCAGTAATTTACTGTTATTTAATGGGCAAATGTGTTACAGTTAATTTACAGTTCCTACTGTATTCTCCATAAACAGTTTATTACTGTAAATGCATTGAAGTACTGTAGAATGTGATCTTTACTGTAACACTGCTAGAAGCAAATAATTTTAAAAAATTACATTTCAAAATGAAAACCCCTTACAATTGCTGTAAATAAATGGCTCAGACAAGAGATGACCTTACAACATTTGGCATTTATTGAAGCCAATCATTCAGTTACTGAACAATTAAAAGTATTTTGGTAAAAAAATAAATAAATAAAAATAAAAATGACAAGATGATTATACAAGTGCAGCTCAATAAATTAAAATATCATAGAAAAACATATATATAACAGGCTCTGAACAATCTTTACAAACAGGCTCTTTTTTTTAAAAAAAAAAGGATCTGAACAAATTTCACAAAAAGGCTCTTTTTTAAAAAGGCTCTGAACAAACTTTACAAACAGGCTCTTTTTTTGAGAAAAAAAAAAGGATCTGAACAAATTTCACAAATAGGCTCTTTTTTTTAAAAAGGCTCTGAACAAACTTCACAAACAGGCCCTTTTTTTAAACAGGGTCTGAGCAACCTTCATATAACATGCATAACATGCACCACACTGAAGTCACAGTCTTGTCCTGTGTGGAGATGTGGGCTACAGAAAGCCCCACTCAAAGTCAATTAAGTTTTTTATGAGTGTGGCCACAGGGGGACACATATTCCATTACTTAAATTAATTAACATATTCTAAATACTTTGGAATAGTTTTGAAATCCTTATCAAATGGGGGTCTGTGGTCTAATTTGTCAGTTAGGTGTCCTTAATTTAAAAAAGTTTGAGAACCACTGATCTAGATAACGAGAGAGAGAGAGAGAGAGAGAGAGGGAGAGAGAGAGAGAGAGAGGGAGAGGGAGAGGGAGAGGGAGAGGGAGAGGGAGAGGGAGAGATTTTCTCTCTTTATTTCTCTCAAACAAGAAAGCTCAGCCCACCTCCTTTTGGCAGCCATGTTAGTTGATTGGATTGTTCAGACTGGTCGTGCTGCAGCATTTAGCTTTGAACATGGCTGGTGCAATGATAGTTTGAATGCTTAGTTGGTTTTCTCTGCATGATGCATACAAATTTCATAGCAAGAAGAGAACTACGAATAATATAAGGCTACATTTTCTAATGTGTTTTGCTGACCTTTTAGAAACAGCTGTGTTGCTGTTTTGAACATATACAGCTGATAGGACATTGTGAAATTTTATTTATTTATTTTTTTTGTTGATTTTTTTTTACTTTTCAGGGTATCTATCACAGTGTTTATGTGAGCATCAGACAGTCCAAGTGAAGTTTGGAAAGTAGGTGTGATTGATTTATGTCATGTAAATCTTGATAATGTTCAATGATTATTTGAATAGTAGAGGAAGGAAGGAGCAATTTAGCTTGTAGTTTCAGATAAAACAAAGCTAAATGTCTGAGAAATTGTCCTTCGTCTGCTTTTTCTGGGTAGACCTCCATATCTTCATAACTGGACTCACTGGGATTCTCAAGGTGCAAATCACAACACTCATTGCAGTCACTGGTGCTGCTTGGATTTGCAATTGGGTCAACAACACTTCCTTCAGAGCAATCTTTATGCTTTCTTGACACATGCGATGTGAATGTAGACTTAACTGTGAATTTTTTGCCACATAGTCTAAAAGGGCATGCAACTGCCTTGCCTGCAGTTATATGACTTTTCAGATGTGAAAGAAGACCCCGGATATCCTCACACTTTGTGCTACATGAGTCAATATGACAAGTTAAATCTCCTGCACTATCCAGTTTAGTTTTATTCTTTCCATATTTATGCTGATAATTGTGAGAACGGAAGCCTGCAAATGTTGAAAAAGCTCTTGTGCATTTAGGGAAACCACACTGAAAAGATGCATTAGGCATGAAACAATGAATTTGCATGTGCCTGACATAAGCAAACGTATTGCTGCAGGTTTTAGCACATATGTTGCAAGTTATCATACTGCAACCTAGAAGCCCACACACTCACTTTCCAAAACGGTTATCCTCACAAGGGTCACAGGGGTCACTGGAGCCTATCCCAGCACTCATTGGGCAGAAGGTAGGGAAAACACCCTGGACAGGTCGAACCTAGACGCCTTGACAGCAAATTTCCCTGAATTTCCCTGGTTGGGATCAATAAAGTATATCTATCTATCTAAAAGAATATTGCTCATCCAACACAGATAATTTTTAAGCTACTCTTAAGCTACTACTTTAAGCTATACAATTTTTACATCAAAACAGGGGCAGCCAGTTAACTGTTAGCTATATGAGTGGAGTGCAAATTGCAAACAACTTTTTGGCTCTAATTTGCATTAACCTACATAACATGCAAGTTTCCCCTCTCTATGTGGAGAAGAAACACGATATCCCACACCAAATTGATTGCTTGGAACTTCAGCAAAGTAGCTATGAAAATCAATTAATTCGACACATTACTGGTAATGTGGTTCAACAAAAAGATACAATTCTGTCTACTTAGCAACTATGCTAGCTAACTTTAACTGAAAACATTAGCATGCATGCTTTCAACATGTGGTTCACACCAAATAACATAAATTTGACTTTTCAGCAAAAGCACAGTCAATAAAATGTACTGTATATTCAATACAAAATGACAAAATGCTGACTTTGCATTTACCTTGTTAAGTTAGCCACAGGAGCAAAATGGAGCTGAGCAGGGAAGCAGCAGGTGATGGACCAAGATTGCAGGATTGTGCTCAAATGAAATGTGGACTAAAGCTCAGTTGACTGAAAAAGAAAAAATACTGTATTATACCGTAAAATTCTACAGTGGCTTGCTGTTATTTTTGGTCCTCACACATTTACGGTATTCAACCGTATTTTTGAATAAACGGTACATAATCGTAGCATGTTGTTACAACGACTGTATTTTACCATGAAATCTTACGGTGGCCTACGGTTGATGTCTGTTTTTGGTTTTGGCGCCAAAAGAATCAACATTTACAGTATTTTACCGTTTTTTAGAATTTACAGTACCTTACTGTTGGAATTTGGCTGTATTTTTACAGTAATCTTTTACAGTGTAATCCATGACCTGCTACAGACTTTGTATGCTCTCTAAGTGGTTTCGAGAAACACGCAAATGCAAGAACTGAGACACCGATATAAAAGATCTTTGGGGGGCTTTATATTAGCTTTTGTTCTTCTGTGCTTTTTGTTCAACCAAGTGAGTTACATTTGCTTTTTTTATTATTTGCTTGAACTTGAACACCTGACCTGTGGCTCTGTAGCACACTTAAGCAGAAGACAGGCCCAGATTCAGAAGACTTCACTGCATCTCTTTTATTGTGGCAAAATGTGTTACTAATATATGAATAACATTGTAAATGTAGTCCAAATCTAGCAACGCCTTGTTAGCTCAGTGATCTGAGAACACTTTGCTTTCAGGCTGGAAAGCTGAAAAATTACACTATTACCAACCAGTTGCCCATGTTGATCATGACTATGGTTATGGTAGACGATATCTCTGCAAGGTATTGCCATTTCAATGCTCAATTACAAACAATACCACCAGAGTGTCTGTGTCATAAAATCCACAATGCATTGCGTAGCTTAAATCATGATCCTGTTCTCTATTAAGAAAAGGCATGGGTCGTGTTTCAGTGGATATCAGTTGTAATGTGTGACTGTTTATCAGTTTACTGTTATTATCAGTGTTAGTGTCAGTTTATCATTATCAGTGTTAATGAGACTGCTGAAGGTGAGCCAGATCAGCTAGCATGGTAAGATGAGGGAGGCTGGGTTCATGTCTCCTCAGATAATAGGTCTGCTGGACATTTACCACAGGACAATGGAATGCACCAGCTTAGATGGGACAATGACAGTGGCTAATCTGAGAAGCTTCTTGAGGGCAACAGATAGCATCTTGCAGATGAATAGTCATCAGCAAGAAATTACATAAATACCGCATGAAGAGTTCATACTGGCAACAGAATTGGCATGTCACAAAATCCAAGATCAAGGACACAAAGCAACATCCTCAAAACAGCCAGACTCCCGAAAAGCAACATCACAAAAGAGGAGGAAAAAGCAATAGACTCACTTAAAAAAGATAAAACAGTCACAATCATACCAGCTGATAAAGGACGGACAACAGTCGTCATGGACAGACAAATACAAAAGACAGATGGAGACAATGCTACGAGACAGCAGCACTTATGAAATCTTAAAAAAAAGACCCCACAGAGGAAAAGAAAAAAAATACTCAAAGCCCTTCTCAAACACTACTAGAAAACAAAACAATAACACAGGACGCATATGACCATCTGATACCCACTGGAAGTATCACTCCATGTATCTATGGAACACCAAAAATACACAAAAAGGACATTCCCCTGCACCCAATAGTAGACAGCATAGGTTCAGTCACATATAATTTATCAAAAGCTCTTGTTGAAATCATAAAACCCCTCTTTGGCCTAACAGAACACCACTGCAAAATCTCCAAACAACTCGCAAAAGAACTCAACAACATAAAAATAGAAACAGACGAGATCCTCATTTCACACGATGTCATATCATTATTCACAAAAACCCCAGTGGATGTCACTTTGCACATAGTACAAGAATGCCTCGGGAAAGACTAGACACTCAAAAAACGTACAAACCTAACAGGCGAGGACATTTCTGAACTTTTACTGTTTGTTGCAAAATCTACATATTTCCAATACAATACAAAGGGACCATTTACAAACAAAAGGAAGGGTTTGCCATGGGGGACCCATTATCAGCAATCATGAGCAGTTTCTTCATGGAGGACTTGGAAACCACGGCCATAAACACAGCACCCACACACTGCAGACCCACCCTCTGGAAGTGATACGTGGATGATGGAACCATAGCCTTTCTGGACATGAAAATCCACCACAAGGATGATGGCAGCGTAAAAATAACAGTACACAGGAACCAAACACACACGGATCAATATCTACTCTGGACATCTGAACACCCCACAGAACATAAATTATCAGTTGTTAGAACACTTTATGAGCGGGCCACCATCATAACAGAGGAGGAAGACAGACAGGAGGAGGAGAAACAAATCCGACACGCACTCGCACGCTGCCAATATCCCACCTGGGCCATAAACTAAGGAAAACAGCAAGTCAGCAACAAGGAAACTAGACCGCAAACAAAACCCAAACAAGAACCCAAAACCAAAAATAAGGAAACAGTCACTCTCCCATATGTCAGAGGAATAATACAACGGGTCATGAAAAAATACAAAATACACACATCAGTAAAACCCACACATAAAAATTAAGCAGCTATTGGTACATCCCAAGGACAAAATAGAACAGGACAAAAAATGTAACATAATATACCGTGCAAATCATGCAATAAAACATATGTGCGAGAAACAGGAAGGTCATTCAACACCAGAAAGAAAGAACACCACAGGGAATGCGAGAGGGAAACAGCAGGATGCCTCACAAGAATGCAAAGAAACAGAAAAAGCAGAACAAGAACTCTTAAAATCCGCCATATCAGACCAATGCGAAAGAAATAATCACAGTATGGATTGGGACAAGGCCAGAATCATTGGAGCAGAGGACTGTACTGTACTAGTCATTAGCTCTCTTTTTTCCATCAGGGAGGGACAAGTGGTATATTTTAATTTCAAAGGAACTGCAGCTGCCAGCCCAGGTCTCAATGACGATCAGATCAGCAGATTGTTGGAGATTTTAGCACTGCAGAACTGTGTGTGTCCAGTTCACGTTGCAGAGTTGTCACCACATTACTACAGAAGTTAAACAGTATGGGTGTTGATGACCTGAGAGACACTATGTTGTATATATAATTTGTAAGGTGATGCCATTAGCAGATTGCACTGTGCACTTCCACCATGATGAGACTATGCAGTAGCTAACCAATAGTCTTTGCCCCAATGCTGGTGGAAAATTGGTTGTTCATCTGTTAGGAGTCATGGATGCGGCCCTTTGTCCATGAATACACTTACTTTCTATGTGGGGCACAACCATTTGGTTATCTCTCAAGAAACATAGGCAAGCATGTACTTCCACAGCTGCACCTAAACATCGAGCATATTAGAAACCATAAATTTGTATTTCTAAACAGTAAAACACACTCCTGGTTATTTGCATTTTGAATGATGGTACTACATGCACACGAAAAACCATTTTCCACACTGCGTAAAAAAAACAAACAAACAGTAACACAGGATTCAGTGCTCAATTAAAGTCAGATAAATATTGGAGTTTGCATCAAGCAGGAGATATTCACTTGTTCTTCTGCTTTGGGCCCAGGCAGAGCATGTTCACACCGGGTCACAATCCAGTCAGGTGAGACCACATGGAATGGGCATCCGGACCCCTGGAGTGCACAGAGCTGTGATGGGACAATACTGTTATTTCGATCCTTTGATCATAGCTCCATTTATGAGTGCACACAGAGGATGTCCTGCAGAGAGGAGCTCTTTTAAGGTAATTTAAATGCAGATTAGTTTCTTTTAGTATTTGAACCTTTGAAACAAATGAGATTTTGTTCAGGCTGCCAGTTGTGTCCAAGGGTCACACACAGGTGGATGTTGTATTTTCTAGTGGCTCTCCAGGTGCCAAGAAGACCTCCAAGGGATTTATTTATCCTCCATCTTCAATATGTTTAGCTGTGTAATCATACTTTGGATATTACATTTTATGTCAAATGTGTAATGGACAATATGAAGTCACATAACAGTGAATACTGAAAAAGAAAACAGCCTTTCCTCCTTGGTTTTACTCATTGATACTATACTTTCTGCATGTACATTTTATTACCTATTCAATGTTATGTCAAAAAGTACATAAGTAAGTACATAAAATATACGTATGAATATGGTATGCAAACCTGTTTTGCTCAATATATAACCTCTATAACCTCTTCTTCTGTCAGGCTAAAGCAATTATGCTTTCTGTCTTACTCACGTTAGTTTGTGTTCTCAGTTACCGACTTTGTATGCTTTCTAATTTTCATGTTTTTAAAACACTGCATGAATCACACTTCATATTTTATCTATACAACACTTTCAAACATATTCATGAGAGAAGAGGACCTGATTACAAATCTACTCTGCTCTTGCTGCTGACAAAATGGTGTGTTTGAACTGAGTGTACGAGACACATGTTGGAAAAACACAACTGAGAGGACATCATCTCTGCTGCTCAGGGAGCAGAAGATTCGACTGGAGTATTTTTGTACTGGTGGCATTTACAAAGTTGCAAATTAAAACATAAAGGAGTCTTCAGTGGTGATGAGTGGCTGCACATTTTACTGTTATATGTCAGAAACTACGCATCCTTGAAGGTGTGATTAAAAATGAAAAGCCATATTAATATTGAACACATCTGTGGTGTATTCACAAAGAAAAGACTGTAGATTCCAGTGTGTTTCTGAGCTTAAGGTCCTGGTATCATATCTACTTATACTTCCATTTTTACAGTGCCGTCTTGCCTCTATGTTCAATTCTTTGGCAGTGTGTTTTCCAAAATGTTAAAGGCTCCACCTGAAATGGCAGCCTCATCATGGTGCAGGGAACTGTGTGGCCAAGTGGCCATGAGAGCAATATTTCTGGGAGCCTTGGTTCCTGGTAGGGACACCCTTGGCAATCTGGTCTCAGGCAAGAGCTCTATTGAGGATCACAGAGCAGTGGACCAGGTTTTTATTCTCTTCAAGATAATCGAGTTTGCTTATCCTTTTCTACAGGTGGATTTGGAAAAGGCTAACAGGATCTTTTGGGAGGTGTTGATGGAATATGGAGTGCCATGGTTGCTCCTGTGATACAGTTGCTTAGCTGGAGATGTGGTCACATTCTTGGTAGTGAATCAAGCTTCTTTGTGGTATTCATAGACAGCTCAGTGATATTTGGAATCTCTGTTTTGAATGAAATGCATCATCTTTATGTTGGTTGATTGATTGATTGATTGATTGATTGTACTCTGTTAATCCCGAAAGAGGGTGGTGGTGGTCGTCAGCTGCTTAAAAAACAGATACCAATAAAAGATATCAATAATGAAGTCACAATAACAACATTCTAAAAACATGAATAGATACTTAAAACAAATGAATAAATAAATAAAGTGCAATAGATTGTAATTGGACTCCTACCCTTCCTCAACATATGGTTATCAGCCCATATCAACCCACCTCCCACTTCCCCCTCTTCTCCTGACCAAGGAGTTGTGCAACCTGATGGCGTGGGGTACAGATGACTTCCTGAGTCTGTCTGTGGAACAGCTCTGTCAGTGCAACCTGCTGCTAAATGTACTCCTCTGTTTAACAATGGCATTATGCAAAGGGTATTTGGCATTGGCCAGTATTGCCTTAAGTCTGGACCGAGTTCTCAGTTCCACCACTACTACACTGCTTTCACAGTCCAGCATCCAGCTGCAGGCCCACCACAGAGCCTGATCGCCTGATAATTCTGTTCAGCCACTGGTTGTCTCTGTTCCTGGTGCTGCCTCCCCAGCAGACCACAGCAAGCACCATCTCCTTGGCTTCTGATGTGTTCACCTGCAACTGGTTCCGCCAGCACTACCCAACAAAATCTTCCATCAGTTTCCTCTACTCACCTTCCTCACTGCCCCAATACATGCCACGATGGCAGTATGATCAGCGAATTTTGTACTAGGACTCTGGTGTGTATAGGGTGAAGAGGAGGGGAGACAGCACAGTCCCCTGTGGTGCCCCTGTGCTGCTGGTTACAGTGTTGTAGACACGACCGCCAAGCCTGACAAATTGCAGTCTGCCAGTGAGGTAGTCAGTAATCCAAGTCACAAGATGTGGGTCAACTGTCAGACTGCTAAACTTTTCGTGTAATAGACGGGGTTGAATGATGTTGAATGCACTTGAAAAGTCAAAAAAGAGAATCCTCACAGTACAGCTTCCTTCTTCAGGGTAGGAGACAGCGTCTTCAACCCTTACCCACTCCCTATGCGCGTGCTGGAGGGGATCCTGGGCATGCTGTGTTTGTGGTTATAAGAGGTACAGTACTAACCGCTCCAGAGTCTTCATCACATAAGAGGTGAGGGCCACAGCCCAAAAGTCCTTCAGATCACTGGGGCGTCCTTCTTTGGGAACCGGAACAATGCACAATGTTTGTGCATCGCTTTTACCATCACATGTCCGGTGTTACGCCATATGTTGTTAACATGTGGTATGAGACCCCCAACTTTAGTTTTCGCTCATGCTTTGGTGTTTCTGTCGGCTCTAATAGTGATGAAACCCGGTAGATCCACATTAGCAGCAGGTTTGTAGCTGGTTAGCCATGTCTCTGTGAGGGTGATCAGGCTGCTTTCCCAGTAACTCCACTGGGTTTTGATCAGCACCAACAACTCATCCATATTTTTGGACAGAGTGTTTACATTACCCATCAGAACTGATGGCTTGTACTGTCACCATTCAAGTGAAAGCCTTTAATTTAACCTTAAAATTCATCGTGGCTTGGCACCCGCAGTACCTCCACCATAGCTCTTGGGGAATGAGATATTGTTTACCGGCTTTCTTTCTTAGCTCCAGCAGACATACACTGTAAAAAGTATCAAGGTGGTTCTACTTAAAAACTTAGGTTCAATTGCTGCCTTAAAAACATAAGTGAACTCAAACTCAGGAAAAGCTTTTATTCAACTCAAAAAGGAGAGCTATAAATGTTGCTTAATTAATGATAATTTATTGTTTGAACTTGATACTCCGAGTTGAAAAGACTAGCAATTTTACATTATCCATTCAAAAAAACTTGCTGTCTCTTGTCAAAGAAACTTACAATTATATGCTATTTCAACTCACATAATTCAGTTATACCAGTTACTTAATTTATGATTATTTATTTTATGAACTTGATTCTCTTAGTTAAAACAACTCACTAAATTAAATTATCCATTCGAGAAAACTTGAATTCTCTTGTAAAGGGAAAATAACATTACACGTACTTTCAACTCACATTTTTAAGTAAAAAAAACTTAATATATTCATACCATATGCCTTTTCAAGTTAATTTAACTCATGTTTTTAAGGCAGCAATTGAACTTAAAACAGCAAATTAAGTACACTAACGTTTTCAATTTTTATCCCTTGTCTCGACTAATAACACCAAGTTTACCAGTTTCCTTAAAGATTACACTGAAAACACTTACAACTCAAATGTTCAACAACATTTATTTAAACAATTACCTCAACTTACAGCTTACTTCTCAGTCAAATACAATTTTGGCAAATGACAGATGAGACAAGCCGAAAGCCAGTGAAATAACATTTATCTCCATGACCACAAATAAATGTGACGAAGTGAGACCATATGTATGCATGTTAAACAAGAACATTGTAAAAGCATTTGTAAGATAATGTTAGCGTGAATAGGAAAGACGCTACTGGAATGTACGATGGGCAGTTTAATTCACATTTAGCACCAATCAGCTGCTTTGCCTTTCAGTATTACCACTTAATTACAAGTAAAAGAAACCAGCCATCTTATGTAATTTCATTTCTCTAAAGTATGTACCAAAACCTTAATGTGATGATAACAGGCAGGCATGAACAAAATAGGTCTATACATTCACAATTCCTCCGGATAAGTATGTGTTTTCTTGGTGTTATTTCTGGCAAAAATAGGTCTACCGGCTTAAATGAAAAGGGAAAAAAGCAGTAATAATGGTGTGATTCAAGGATTTCAGCCTCTGAAACAACTGAAAATATTTTGGACATGGGTGGTTTCACCTGTTGAATCCATAAACATTTTGCACTGCAGCATCATCTTTGTAATTCCAGTTTTAAGTTAACCATACACTGAATAAAACAGTTGCAGTAAAAAGTTGACCCAATCAGATCATACAACAGTCTAACACAATGTATTGCTTTAAATCCTGAATCTGTTTGCATAAGTGCATTTCACATTCAAGAATGTGTTAAAAGAAAAACAAACATCTTTTATCAGACCAAAATGAAGTGTTACTGAAAGTGCTTAAAACCCTGAGGCTTCTGAAACTTTGCGTAAGTGCATTTAACATTCATAAAACACAGTATATGGTAAAACAAGTCTGCCAGAGCAGAGAACAGTTAAGACTATCACTTCTCAATCAGTCCAACAAGATGAAGATGGTCAGAATCAGTGCTTTAACTCTTGAGTATAAGCTCTAAAGTGAATAAAAAAACAATGAACACCTAAATTCGTCTGGAATTTTGCAAGATGCTGACTAATGAGGAAGGAAATGCACAAGATTCCAATTTTCACGTCCTATTCCTCTAAAAAAAGCTTTCTGAGGCTGGTTTATGTTGTCTGAGAACTTACAAGGTGTCTCAACTTAAAACAAAGTTCCCCACATTTTAACATCACAAGTTTAAGTGTATAGAAAAGAACAGTGACTCTTTCCACATGAGAATCTGAAGCTGAAAACATAGAGTACAGATGTTACAGTTTGTACCTTGGTCTGGTTTGATCTTCATTACCACTCTCTGAAGAAACTCAAAGGAGTGCTTCATAGCATCTGGATACTCAAGATTCACACAGTAGATGACACCCATAAGCATGGCAAAGCTGTGTGCCACATCTTTAATGTTGTGAAGCACAATGGTCTCCTCGACCACAACTGCCACATCGAAGACCTCGTGTGGAATGGCAGACTGTTCACCACCGTCATAGCCAATCAGGAGGCCAAGTTGCATCCCCTTAATGGCTTCTTCCAGAATCTCAACATGAGCCTTGAAAAGCAGAAATAATAATGTATGACCATTTTTGTCTGCAAGAACAGGACACTATATTACTCCAAGGTATCTTTACATTGAAAGTAGTTGTTTGCTGCTATATTCAGGTTTAAAGTCCTGCATATAGACACTTTCAAGTAGTAGTTCTGTTGTATGAGGTACCTCTATTCACTTAGAGAGTCAGGTAATACACAGCACACTCCCAGTTTGTAGAAGCAGAGCAAAGTGACAGCATAGAAGCAGGGCAATAAACTGTTGTGGATGAGGTCAACAACAAATGATATTTTAGCCATGTAAAAGAAGTCTCACTTGAAAGAAATGTCAGTGCAAGCAGGGAAGTTGCTAGAAATTCTGGGCCCCCTGAAAGAATATCGGTGTGGGCCCCTCTACCTCATTCATTGTCACTTTTTTTTTAACTGTGTGTCGGCCCTTAGAATTGTCATCACCTTTCCCCCATATACGACAGCACTGAGTGCAAGTGTGCATCATATTTAAAGTTTTTTCAGTGCTTTACATTGTTGTCAGGTGGCCCTTCCTTTTGACATGAGGTTTTTGTAATCTAAAGAACTTCTTTTCTTGCACATGAGCACAGCTGTGCCTGCTGTATACTGTATTAAATCCCAGATAAACAAAGTAGCACTGAAAATATTTTTGATTGATTTCTTTTATTTAAGTGTCATACACTATATTACCAAAAGTATTCGCTCACCCATTCAAATGATCAGAATCAGGTGTCCTAATCACTTGGCCTGGCCACAGGTGTATAAAATCAAGCACTCAGGCATGCAGACTGTGAAACAAGACATTTGTGAAAGAATGGGCCGCTCTCAGGAGCTCAGTGAATTCCAGCGTGGAACTGTCATAGGATGCCACCTGTGCAACAAATCCAGTCGTGAAATTTCCTCGCTCCTAAATATTCCACAGTCAACTGTAAGCTCTATTATAACAAAATGGAAGCGTTTGGGAACAACAGCAACTCAGCCACGAAGTGGTAGGCCACGTAAAGTGACGGAGAGGGGTCAGCGGATGCTGAAGCGCATAGTGCAAAGAGGTCGCCGACTTTCTGCACAGTCAATTGCTACAGAGCTACAAACTTCATGTGACCTTCAGATTAGCCCAAGTGCAGTACGCAGAGAGCTTCATGGAATGGGTTTCCATGGCCGAGCAGCTGCAGCCAAGCCACACATCACCAAGTGCAATGCAAAGCGTCAGATGCAATGGTGTAAAGCACGCCGCCACTGGCCTCTAGAGCAGTGGAGACGCGTTCTCTGGAGTGATGAATCACGCTTTTCCATCTGGCAATCTGATGGACGAGTCTGGGTTTGGAGGTTGCCAGGAGAACGGTACATTTCAGACTGCATTGTGCCGACTGTGAAATTTGGTGGAGGAGGAATTATGGTGTGGGGTTGTTTTTCAGGAGCTGGGCTTGGCCCCCCTTCCAGTGAAAGGAACTTTGAATGCTTCAGGATACCAAAACATTTTGGACAATTCCATGCTCCCAACCTTGTGGGAACAGTTTGGAGCAGGCCCCTTCCTCTTCCAACATGACTGTGCACCAGTGCACAAAGCAAGGTCCATAAAGACATGGATGACAGAGTCTGGTGTGGATGAACTTGACTGGCCTGCACAGAGTCCTGACCTGAACCCGATAGAACACCTTTGGGATGAATTAGAGCGGAGACTGAGAGCCAGGCCTTCTCGACCAACATCAGTGTGTGACCTCACCAATGCGCCTTTGGAAGAATGGTCAAAAATTCCTATAAACACTCTCCTCAACCTTGTGGACAGTCTTCCCAGAAGAGTTGAAGCTGTAATAGCTGCAAAAGGTGGACCGACATCATATTGAACTCTATGGGTTAGGAATGGGATGGCACTTCAGTTCATAGTATGAGTAAAGGCAGGTGAGCAAATACTTTTGGTAATATAGTGTACTTCACTCAGAAGCCCAGCCCATATGGGCTTACAAGACACTGTTACACACATTACAAAACCATACTCAAACATACAACAACAGCAACAACAAAATACGCATTAGGATAAATCAGGCATACAAAGTCAAATCCAAAATGTACCCATCAAAGTATCAGTTAAACAAAATATGCTGCCTTCTATTCCAAGCCTTGGCAATAAAATTTGCAGTCTTAAATACTTCAGCATTAAAGAGCCATTTCAATTTATGGCCATCATCTACCCAAAATAGCACAGGTTTTTGGTTTTGCATGGCCTCAAATAAAGGGACCCTCAAATCATCATACAGGGTGCAATAAAACATAAAATGAAATTCATTTTCAACATCTTTTAAATCACAAACATTACAGATCCTATTCTCTTCAGGGATAGCTGTGAACCGCCCTACTTCAATGGCCAGGGGCAGGGTACCACTCCTCAGCTGGGCACACAGTGACCTCTGGCTTCTGGTTAGAAAAGAGGTTATAAAATATTTTAAAAATGTATGACACTTTAACTGATACTTTTTTAAGTGGGACTTCTCTTACATGGTTAAAATGCTCTGTTGTGGGCCCCATCCACAGCGGTTTATCGCTCTGCTGCTGTGCCAGCACTATGCTCTGCTTTTACAAACCCACCCATCACACATACTCACACAAAGATTGCAAAAAGTGAAAACAGACAACAATACACACACACACACACACACACACACACACACATACACACACACACACACACACACACACACACACACACACACACACACACACACACTTGCATTACAAAATTGTTATGGTCTTACATCACACATCCTGATGACATCTGAGGGATCTTCGCCTGATATGAAGTGTGGCAGACCAAGCAGAGCAGCAGCCCTCCTCTTCTCATTTGTGTCCTACAAGGCAAAGAGACATGCAGTAAGTTGAAAATGTTATCGCCAACATAACAAATGGTGCCTAATTTTCTAACCATCCACTTCCACCTACATCTTTCACAAGGCAGTCCAAAATGTCTTTGAGTGGCTGCTTCTTTCCTGATTTGGTTGCTGCTTTGTATATGTCCAGCAGTCTTGGGACCAGGTCATCAAGTCCGTCGAGAAAAGATTCCAGAAGGTCTGTGGTGACGATTCTCTTGAATTCTGCCTGAATCTGAGAAGATAGACAGAAAATATTAATCAACATATTTCTCAATAGGACAGTCCACAGTGTCAAACATTACATGATTAAATCTCTTTATGGAATTAATGTTGTGTAATTACCTGTCTCCCATGGAACAGAGCTGGCCATCGGGAAATGACCTCTGTGATGAGTGGTTGATCTCCAATGATTTCTTTTCTACGCTGGGAAAACGTGGCAACCATCATATCCCCCAATAGCTGGTGATCAGGGTCTCTTTTCATCATTTCGGCCGCCATTATCTTGCGCTTCTCCTCCACGATTTCGGGGCTCTGTCCCTCAGGTGGATCGGGACAGTAGTTCACCTCACCCTTCTTTGACTTCTTCACACATTTTCCCTTTGAACCTCCTCCTTTTCGTTTGTTTATGACAACTTCAGGGCATCCTGCTGCACTTAACTTTTGCCGGAAGTTACCAAGTTTAAATTTCAGGCTGTGAAACCAAGAGTACCATCCCTTGTCAGACCCTGGCTCTAGCAGACAGGGATGCTTCTCCACCAGTGCTTTGGCTACATTTTCATAGTGCTGCCTCTCGGGATAAGCACTAATCTTCGACATACTGTCTGCAAGTGTGTCAAGGATATTAGTCTTTAAACCTTTAGGAATCACCATCAGAGTTCCATCATTACAGTATTTACAATTTGCTTCCTTCAGCTGCAGCTCCACATCGTGTGAGAACTGCGGAATTGGGAAGGGGGCAGGCCATTCCACAGAATCCCCACTACTAACGGAAGGGAGGCTGGCTGTGTCCAGTGTACAATCTGAGGTGTCATCAGCTGTGAACAATACTTTCAAAGTTGCCCGCTCTACAGGAAGGTCTTTAATGTCTGTTAGGTTGCACAACTGATTATTGAAATCAGGATCCTCGAACTGCAAAATGAATCCCCCTCTTAGACCAAGTTTGGTTCTTAACACCTGGTACATTTCCTCAATGCTTGAGGGGACGTCTTCTACTGCAAGACGTCTGATCTCACTTTCTGACACTATCACACGGAGCAGCATTGTAGATGTCTTTGACCTGAAAATGGACAAAAAATACGCACTTTAAGTAAAAACATTCAGTATAAACTACTTGGATTACTCCGCCTTACACACCTGTTCTTAAAAGTTTTTATGACAAGTGTCCTAGTCCTGACTACAGGCAAAACTGACCAAATCAGATTTAATATTTTCTTATGAACACATGTTTAATGTTTGTTTGTTTTCAAAACCATGAATAGCACAGGAAATATGTTTCTTTTATGATTTTGGCCACATTCATGTAGTCCTAAATCAAATACTTTTATCTTATACTTAACCTTATTTTTTATGCATTTTTTAGTGATTAAGTGAGTGGGTGGTAGTGTTGTAATGAGCTGCATTATATTCAGGTGTTTCTACTGGTGGTGTGACATGACACTCAATTCACAAGGTGAGACAAGATACGATATTAGGCTCATGAGAACAAGAGAGATGAGATTTTAACACTATTTTAAGGAAAAGGACCTAACAGAAATCATCTTAATTGCAGTCATAGACATTTTTCAAAATTGTTCAGCCCTAATATGACTATGTAATTACTTACAGCAGCTTTATTTCAATAAGAATGTCTTGGGAGTGATCAGGAGGCAGCCCCAGATGAAGTATGACACCAGTGGCACGTAGTCGTTGAGATCCTCTGGTTTCACCAACAGACACTCAGTAGGATTTTTCTTCACAAGATGGTAACTCCGCAGATGCTCCATGTAGTATGCTGTAAAAGGTTCAACAATAAGGCAAACTTGACTAGCCAAAACAATGCATATTTCCAAAAGTCTTCCGAAGTCCGGTAGGCCACTTGTACTCCCAGCAGAAAGAATCATTCCCTTTGAATACTTTGTTCCATTTAGAGAGATGTGAGGAGTCAGTCCTACTGTGTCAACATCATAAAATTTTGATAAATGCAACTAACCTTATTTCAGCCGCTCCTCGCCTGCTCCTCTTCCAAAAGACACCTGCCCTTGCGCGCCAGGTCGCTTCTTCCTTGTCTTCTTTTTTTTTTTTTTTTTTTTTTTTTTGGCGTTTTGCAGCTTCAAAGTGTATACCGCCACCTGCCGTGTGTGTGTGCGCACGCACACGCACACGCACGCACGCACGCACGCACACACACACACACACACACACACACACACAAAATCACCGACACTATGGCACCGGCACTATGCAAAACTTTCACCAAGCGCCATGAATGTAGGTAGGTAGGTAGGTAGGTAGATACTTTATTCATCCCGCAGGAAATTGTGCTTCTGAGGGAGTGAATTTTTTAAGACGCTTGCTAGCTGCCTACATTTCCTCATTATAAAGTCTAAAAAGTAGACCGAAGTACTGTTTAGTTAGCTTCACCTCCTCTAACTTGACTCGGCATTAGCAAGTTTTTGTTTTGATATCTTTAGAAATTTTACAGAGACAGAAATTTCTCTTTATAACCAGTTTACGAATTGGGATGGATTAAAATTCTGATAAATGCAACTACTAACCTTATTTCAGCCGCTCCTCGCCTGCTCCTCTTCAAACACCACCTGCCCTTGCGCGCCAGGTCACTTCTTCCTCGTCTTTTGTGTTTTTTGACTGATTGCAGCTTAAAGGTGCATACCGCCACCTGCTGTACCGTAGTATTTAAAAAGGGATCCAGTTTTTTTTTTTCTCATTTTTACCTCCACACACACACACACACACACACACATGCACAAATGAATAAATAAATAAACTTATTCATGACCCACTCTATATAATTTCTCTCTTCATGTCCTCAATCTGCTCAGGTGGTGCTCCTCTTCCTCTGTTAATAGAAAACTGCAACTGGGTGGAGCACCTGCTCAAGTGTGACAAAAACCTTGTATCATAATTATAAGTCCCTTAACAGATAAAGACCATATTTTCAGCACTATTTGTACCATGCATTAAAATTGCCACCACAGCAGAGGTCATGATCAGTTTCTGAGAGATCTGGTTACCATTTTAAAACTCACATTGTTAAGTTATGTTGACACACTGAATTTTAAATTTCACTGAACTGGCTTACAACCTTGAGTTGGAATACCAATAACTTATGAAGTTAAGTTGAAATTTCAGAACTCATTGTATTTAGTGGAAGTAAATGATAGAAACAACTTATGATAACTTATTGTGCTTATCACTTTTTACAGTGTACTCATGTAGACTAACTTACTGCTGCTTACTTGTGATGCTTGGATAATGTTCATATCTGACATGTTAACATTAGAACAACAATAACAAGCAGCTCCACATGCACACTGTGCAGTGGACGGACAGCCATCTAGCACAGGTGCCATGTCACCTGACTGCAGTCTCCGACATGCACAGGAGCAGACTGCAGCTGAATCTGTTGTGGCCAGGATGAGAATCTTATTCACAGTTGAGTATATGAAGGATCGTGAGATTGATTGTTGGTTTGGGGCTGTAGGAATGCAGGTGGACTGTGATGAGGACAGAGCTGCACAGCCAAGCTGTAGATTTACAGCTTGCCTTTCATTGTGACTTTAACCTACCATCATGAGCTCTGGCTGGCTGAAAGAATGATTTTACAAATACAAGTGTCAAAGATAAGATGCTCCACAAGATGTTGGTGGTGTGATAAAGACTTCAGTGATCAGACTAGACCTCAGCATCAAGCTGCTCCTACTCCACTTTGAGAAAAACCTGTGGTTCAGGTAGCTGGTAAGGATGCACCTTGGGTATCTCTTTTGGAGTGACTGACAGAAGCTGGTGGAAGTTACTGGATCAAAAAGACACCTGGGCTGCTCTCCTTGCACTGTTGCGATTGTGACTCTGAACTGGAAAAAATGCTGGGAAATGAATGGATGGATGTGTGCATGGGTGGAAGATAACTAAGAGTATTTTGACAGCGAGTCTGTCTTATTAAGAGTCATATCGGTACTTGTGATATTCTTTTTATCTATGCTGTGTATTCACCTCAACATCTGTCTTCATCATCATAGTCTCCCGTCTCACTCTTTCCCTCCTCACACATGTATTTTTAAAAGCCCCTTTTCCATTTCACAGTGAGTGCTCCAGGTATTATATTGCACTGAGCCACAGGGCCACTGTTGGAGGCTACAGTGATCCAAGTGTTAGACCAGACCGAAGCAGAGTATGCAATTTTAAATCTCTGCAGGCTACCATTTTTCAGTTATGGAGTGTGTTAATGTAACATGTGCAGTGTTGCACATGTTACATTAACACACACACACACACACACACACACACACACACACACACACACACACACCCACACACGCACAGAGTTAGTGGAGAGCATGGGGGCTAAATGTAATCTGGCAGCAGCGCTTCAGCCATGTTAATCCTAAATGATTACTGCAATATTAATACATGCTGAAAAAATCAGAGACAGGCAGGGAGAGACACTGGAAGACAGAGAAGGGGAGATGCATTAGAAAGAGATAATAGCAGCCCATGATAAACAGACAGACAGATATGTAGAGAGCACAGCTTTGTAATTGTCCCATTATAGATATGTCCACTGCCTGTTTGCTGAACTACCAGAGCTTTTATCTAAAAAAAAATATGTGAGAGCAATGAGTCACGGCCATGGAACAGAGGAAATAATGATGAGAAGCACCAACAATTGCATCCTGAGTCCTTGTTGTTGAGGAACATTCTTTTGGTGGCATATTTTCATTAATGTGCATTGTTTGTTAAGGCTGAATTATGCTTCAGCGTTGGAAGAGCGTACGGGGGTTGTGCGAAGCACGCATTTCCTACGCAGCGCGTGTGTCTCCAACATACCTCTGCGAAACACACTGAGCAATTCTCCTCCCACCAATGTAGACCCTGTGACGTATGGTCGCTGCTCTTGGCGAGAGGACGAGTCGTATAGGTGCGGGTACTTGCGCACCTCCTCGGCCAGGCGTTCTTCCGCGAGATCCAGCACTCTCCAAAGTTTTCAAACACAACCGACGAGTCGAGACACAACAGTTGTTTTAAAAACGGCGCTGTCGGCCGGCACAACAACAGGATGTGATACCGGTTGCAACGAAATGCCGGAAATGATGTACTTCGGCGGACCAATCACAGCTCTTGTGGGGCTGCGGAGGGTCCGCGTAGTTACAATTTTTGGGAGGCGCGCGGCAAGGCTCTGCGGCGGTCGCACAACCCCCGTAAGCTTCGCACAACCTCCGTACGGTCTTCCTACGCGGAAGCATAATTCAGCCTTTAGAATAACTATACTGACAGGTGGCGTGGCTCAGGAGGTAGAGCGGTTGTCTGGTAATTGGAGGGTTCCTGGTTTGATCCCCAGCTCCTCCAGAGTGTGTCAAAGTGTCCTTGAGCGAGATACTGAACCGCCCACCACTCCTGATGGACAGCTAGGCACCTTGCATGGTAGCCTCTGCCATCAGAGTGCGAATGGGTGAATGTCAGGCAAACATTGTAAAGCTCTTTGAGTGGTCAGTAGACTAGAAATGCAGTCCATTTATTTAGACTGATAACTCCAAAATTAATGTAAACAGGCTGTGAAACCAGAAATATATATATGGCAGTTAATAAATGAATTGTGATTAATTGAAGAATCATGAGAAATCTATCACTGGTGATTCCCACCCCTAGCATAAAGGTGTGCCTGCTCTTGGTGGTATGAAAGCAAACCGGACCAAGTAAAACACCAAACAGTTAGGTCCAAACCAATGTAGCTGACAGTTAGTTAGGTCCATAAGTATTTGGACAGTGACACAGTATTCATTATTTTGCCCTTGTACACCACCACAGCGAATTTGAAAAGGAGTAGTCAAGACGTGGCTGAAGTACAGACTTTCAGCTTTAATTTAAGGGGTTGAACAAAAATATGGCAGTAGCAGTTTAGGAATTACAGCCAGTTTTATACATTGTCACCCCATTTTTATTTATTATTTATTTATGTGTTGATGCTTTCAGTTTTCAGTTCAGTTAATTCAATCCAAGTCAATGGAACACTCACAAGATGCCACCAAAATCACTGTCCCTTTCAAATCTTTCAGAAAATGATGTAATTGTATCGAATGATATCAAATCAGATCGAATCGTATCGTTGGCTGAATATTGTGATATATATCGTACCGTGAGCTGAATATCGTGTTTCATATCGTATCATGAGATTAGTGTATCGCTACAGCCCTAGTGTGTGTGTGTGTGTGTGTGTGCACTCCAGCTGCTTTTTGCTTACTCAATTACAATCTCTCTCTCTCTCTCTCTCTCTCTGCTCAGTCTGTCTCCTAACCTCCCTTGTTACCTACTCTTCTTCATTCCCAAGGTCTTTTTTTTTTGTCCCCAGTGGCCCATTATGCTTGTTTACTTCATTTTTGATGTGAATGAAAGCCACTATTCTTCCTCTGCAATTTACGCTGTTTACATTTTTCGTTGTTACCTGCATCTGGGCTCGTCCCTTTGTACAGAAAGCTCCTTGCATCGCTGTTTTTACTGTTGCAATGAAATGTTTCATTTTCAGTGAGGCCAGCTCACTGCAGCAACAGGCTGATGAGACTAAGTCATGTTCAGAGACAACAGTGTAGTAAAGCCTGGAGGATTTACTAAACACCATGAAGGAGAAGCTAACATAAATCCTTCCTCTTCCAGCAGAGGAGATAGGTTATCTCCTCAGGCTCCAATAGTTTGAAGAAGTCGTAAAGTAATTGATTTAATTTTAAGTCCTTAAAAAGTATTCAAAACGTCTTAGCAGTTATTCGAGGTCTCATCTTTTCATGATATAACTATAGGATTCATTGAGTACGTTTACATGCACACCATATTCCGGTTTGGGTCAATATTCCAGTTAAGGTAACTGCGCCGCGGCAACTGGAATATTCCGTTTACATGTTACTTGGCATGTTCCTGTGTTTCGTTGTATTCCACTCTCTTATGTAATGCAACACTCAGCCGCGGGAGGCAGCAGTACGCGTATAGGCGTCTGGTCTGCCTCAAATACAGATGAAGAAGAAGAAGAAGCTCTCGCTATTTCAGTGTTTTCTCCCATCGATATACTCCATGATATTAAAATCTTTCATTAGCTGAAGGCGGACTGCAGTCTCCTCCTCACTCCTGACTTGCTGCTTTTCGCCATGCTGTTCGCCAGGTCGTTCTCCCCGCTTGCAGTAACCATAGCAACAAATATGCCCCAGGATTCCTTGCGAGTCGAGCATGCGCAGACGCAACTGTATTCTGGTTCGGGGCATTTTCCGACTAAGGTATTTACATGCCCCAATATTCCGGTTGGAACAGGCATATGCCAGGGGTCTTATTCGGAATTCTCTCCACCTGGAATATGACCTTAATCGGGTTCGGTGCGTGTTTACATGACAAATAAGTTAAAACAGGACAAATAAGTTAAAACAGGAATAAAGTGTGCATGTAAACGTACTCACTGTCCTCCATATCCTCTTGTAGATGAATCCACAACAGGGTTAGTAGCACTATCTGTATCCTATTAGTTGGACTTTATGTCCCCTCACAATTCAGTTTTGTTTTGTTTTGTTTTTACTGTTGATTAATGTGCACTGTCCCTGACATCAACCAATCTAATAAATCAAAAAAAAAAATTCAACTTTCATTTGCTATGTTTAGTCAGAAACATGCTGGATTTTGTGCCTTTGTTTTTAAATTGGTCTTGAATTCATTTTAAGGCAACAAATAAAAAATGGTTTTAAAAGGTGTGTGGCTGTTGCCATGCAGACACCGTGGCTTCATAGAAATTCATCAGAGGAAGCAAATATTAGGAGGCAAAAAAAGTTTCCAATTATTTTATTTTCATTTTATTTCATTTTATTTCACTGTGTTCTCTTTATTTATTCTTTATTTATTTAGTTTGTAATGTATTTATTCATTTAATTTCATGTATTGGCTGTGGGTGATTAGAGTGAGCCTGTGACTGAGGGACTCTTCCCACTGCAATAACCGTGGGGGGAAAAAAGTACTACAAGCGAGAAAAAAAAAATAGAAGTTGAAATAGACAACAGGAAACAATACAAACAATGATAATAAGAATAAGAATAATAAATAGTAGAACTGCAACAGACTTGTAGCAACAGACACTGGGGGACAGCATGCTTGAAATGCGGTCATGTGCAGCAAATGTGTTTAACATTGCTGCAGAGAGACTTGGACAGCCAGGCCTGCCATGACTGCCCTTCACCGTCAGGCCTGTTTGCGCTGGTGTCGGCAACACGTACACTGGAACCTGAGCATGTGGAGGAACGTTATGTTCAGCGAGGAGTCCAGTTCAGTGTATCCAATATGGGCTAATAAAGAAACAGATTTCTTTATGTGTTATCTGTTCATTGTCGCGGTGTGTTTTTGTCCCATGTTCTGTTGCAGCTGTGGAAGGGGAGGAGCGGAGGGCGGAGGAGGGAAGAGAGTGAGCGGTATACTTGACTATAAAATGATGGCTCTTCAGAGCTATAAGCACAAGTGTTTCCACCCCAGCTAAATGTCTCTCAGCCGCTGTTAAAGAACACTCATCATGTCATTACACACCCGGCACCAGTTTTAC